>NC_054500.1:29739814-29921212 GCF_017639515.1 Carcharodon carcharias
TATACGTGTTTGTGTGATACTATCTGTGTTTCTGAGTGTATGTATGTGTGTGTGTGACACTGTGTGAGTGTTTCTGAGTGTGTGTATACGTGTGTGTGTGTGACACTGCATGAGTGTTTCTGAGTGTGTGTATGTGTGTGTGTGTGTGACACTGTGTGAGTGTTTCTGAGTATGTGTATACGTGTGTGTGTGTGACACTGTGTGACTGTTTCTGAGTGTGTGTATGTATGTGTGGGTGTGTGTGACACTGTGTGAGTGTTTCTGAGTGTGTGTATACGTGTGTGTGTGTGACACTGTGTGAGTTTTTCTGAGTGTGTGTATATATGTGTGTGTGTGACACTGTGAGTGTTTCTGAGTGTGTGTATACGTGTGTGTGTGTATGACACTGTGTGAGTGTTTCTGAGTGTGTGTATACGTGTGTGTGTGTGACACTGTGCGAGTGTTTCTGAGTGTCTGTATACATGTGTGTGTGTGAAACTGTGTGAGTGTTTCACAGTGTGCGCTTACATGTGTGTGAGTGACACTGTGTGAGTGTTTCTGAGTGTGTGTATACGTGTGTGTGTGTGACTCTGTGTGAGTGTTTCTGAGTGTGTGTATGTGTGTGTGTGACACTGTGTGAGTGTTTCTGAGTTTGTGTATACATGTGTGTGTGACACTGTCTATGTTTCTGAGTGTGTGTATACGTGTGTGTGTGATACTATCTGTGTTTCTGAGTGTATGTATATGTGTGTGTGTGACACGTTGTGAGTGGTTCTGAGTGTGTGTATACGTGTGTGTGTGTGACACTGTGTGAATGTTTCTGAGCGTGTGTATATATGTGTGTGTGTGACACTGTGAGTGTTTCTGAGTGTGTGTAGATGTGTGTGTGTGTATGACACCGTGTGAGTGTTTCTGAGTGTGTGTATACGTGTGTGTGTGTGTGACACTGTGCGAGTGTTTCTGAGTGTCTGTATACATGTGTGTGTGAAACTGTGTGAGTGTTTCACAGTGTGCGCTTACATGTGTGTGAGTGACACTGTGTGAGTGTTCCTGAGTGTGTGTATACATGTGTGTGTGTGTGACACTGTCTGTGTTTCTGAGTGTGTGTATACGTGTGTGTGTGATACTATCTGTGTTTCTGAGTGTATGTATATGTGTGTGTGTGACACGGTCTGTGTTTCTGAGTGTGTGTATACGTGTGTGTGTGATACTATCTGTGTTTCTGAGTGCATGTATATGTGTGTGTGTGACACGTTGTGAGTGATTCTGAGTGTGTGTATACGTGTGTGTGTGTGACTCTGTGTGAGTGTTTCTGAGTGTGTGTATGTGTGTGTGTGACACTGTGTGAGTGTTTCTGAGTTTGTGTATACATGTGTGTGTGACACTGTCTATGTTTCTGAGTGTGTGTATACGTGTGTGTGTGATACTATCTGTGTTTCTGAGTGTATGTAAATGTGTGTGTGTGACACTGTGTGCGTGTTTCTGAGTGTGTGTATACGTGTGTGTGTGTGACACTGCGTGAGTGTTTCTGAGTGTGTGTATGTGTGTGTGAGTGTGACACTGTGTGAGTGTTTCTGAGTATGTGTTTACGTGTGTGTGTGTGACACTGTGTGAGAGTTTCTGAGCGTGTGTATATATGTGTGTGTGTGACACTGTGAGTGTTTCTGAGTGTGTGTATATGTGTGTGTGTGTATGACACTCTGTGAGTGTTTCTTAGTGTGTGTATACGTGTGTGTGTGTGACACTGTGCGAGTGTTTCTGAGTGTCTGTATACATGTGTGTGTGTGAAACTGTGTGAGTGTTTCACAGTGTGCGCTTAAATGTGTGTGAGTGACACTGTGTGAGTGTTTCTGAGTGTGTGTATACATGTGTGTGTGTGTGTGACACTGTCTGTGTTTCTGAGTGTGTGTATATGTGTGTGTGACACGGTCTGTGTTTCTGAGTGAGTGTATACGTGTGTGTGTGACACTGTCTGTGTTTCTGAGTGTGTGTATACGTGTGTGTGTGATACTATCTGTGTTTCTGAGTGTATGTATATGTGTGTGTGTGACACTGTGTGAGTGTTTCTGAGTGTGTGTATACGTGTGTGTGTGTGACACTGTGTGAGTGTTTCTGAGTGTGTGTATGTGTGTGTGTGACACTGTGTGAGTGTTTCTGAGTGTGTGTATACATGTGTGTGTGACACTGTCTATGTTTCTGAGTGTGTGTATACGTGTTTGTGTGATACTATCTGTGTTTCTGAGTGTATGTATGTGTGTGTGTGACACTGTGTGCGTGTTTCTGAGTGTGTGTATACGTGTGTGTGTGTGACACTGCGTGAGTGTTTCTGAGTGTGTGTATGTGTGTGTGTGTGTGACTCTGTGTGAGTGTTTCTGAGTATGTGTATACGTGTGTGTGTGTGACACTGTGTGACTGTTTCTGAGTGTGTGTATGTATGTGTGGGTGTGTGTGACACTGTGTGAGTGTTTCTGAGTGTGTGTATACGTGTGTGTGTGTGACACTGTGTGAGTGTTTCTGAGTGTGTGTATATATGTGTGTGTGTGACACTGTGAGTGTTTCTGAGTGTGTGTATACGTGTGTGTGTGTATGACAATGTGTGAGTGTTTCTGAGTGTATGTATACGTGTGTGTGTGTGACACTGTGCGAGTGTTTCTGAGTGTCTGTATACATGTGTGTGTGTGAAACTGTGTGAGTGTTTCACAGTGTGCGCTTACATGTGTGTGAGTGACACTGTGTGAGTGTTTCTGAGTGTGTGTATACATGTGTGTGTGTGTGACACTGCTTGTGTTTCTGAGTGTGTGTATATGTGTGTGTGACACGGTCTGTGTTTCTGAGTGTGTGTATACGTGTGTGTGTGACACTGTCTGTGTTTCTGAGTGTGTGTATACGTGGGTGTGTGATACTATCTGTGTTTCTGAGTGTATGTATATGTGTGTGTGTGACACGTTGTGAGTGTTTCTGAGTGTGTGTATACGTGTGTGTGTGTGACACTGTGTGAGACTTTCTGAGCGTGTGTATATATGTGTGTGTGTGACACTGTGAGTGTTTCTGAGTGTGTGTATACGTGTGTGTGTGTATGACACCGTGTGAGTGTTTCTGCGTGTGTGTATACGTGTGTGTGTGTGACACTGTGCGAGTGTTTCTGAGTGTCTGTATACATGTGTGTGTGAAACTGTGTGAGTGTTTCACAGTGTGCGCTTACATGTGTGTGAGTGACACTGTGTGAGTGTTTCTGAGTGTGTGTATACACGTGTGTGTGTGTGACACTGTCTGTGTTTCTGAGTGTGTGTATACGTGTGTGTGTGATACTATCTGTGTTTCTGAGTGTATGTATATGTGTGTGTGTGACACGGTCTGTGTTTCTGAGTGTGTGTATACGTGTGTGTGTGATACTATCTGTGTTTCTGAGTGTATGTATATGTGTGTGTGTGACACGTTGTGAGTGTTTCTGAGTGTGTGTATACGTGTGTGTGTGTGACACTGTGTGAGTGTTTCTGAGTGTGTGTATGTGTGTGTGTGACACTGTGTGAGTGTTTCTGAGTTTGTGTATACGTGTGTGTGATACTATCTGTGTTTCTGAGTGTATGTAAATGTGTGTGTGTGACACTGTGTGCGTGTTTCTGAGTGTGTGTATACGTGTGTGTGTGTGACACTGCGTGAGTGTTTCTGAGTGTGTGTATGTGTGTGTGAGTGTGACACTGTGTGAGTGTTTCTGAGTGTGTGTTTACGTGTGTGTGTGTGACACTGTGTGAGTGTTTCTGAGTGTGTGTATGTGTGTGTGGGTGTGTGTGACACTGTGCGAGTGTTTCTGAGTGTGTGTATACGTGTGTGTGTGTGACACTGTGTGAGTGTTTCTGAGTGTGTGTATATATGTGTGTGTGTGACACTGTGAGTGTTTCTGAGTGTGTGTAGATGTGTGCGTGTGTATGACACTGTGTGAGTGTTTCTGAGTGTGTGTATACGTGAGTGTGTGTGACACTGTGCGAGTGTTTCACAGTGTGCGCTTACATGTGTGTGAGCGACATTGTGTGATTGTTTCTGAGTGTGTGTATACATGTGTGTGTGTGAAACTGTCTGTGTTTCTGAGTGTGTGTATATGTGTGTGTGACACGGTCTGTGTTTCTGAGTGTGTGTATATGTGTGTGTGACACGGTCTGTGTTTCTGAGTGTGTGTATACGTGTGTGTGTGTGACACTGTGTGAGTGTTTCTGAGTGTGTGTATGTGTGTGTGTGACACTGTGTGAGTGTTTCTGAGTGTGTGTATACATGTGTGTGTGACACTGTCTATGTTTCTGAGTGTGTGTATACGTGTTTGTGTGATACTATCTGTGTTTCTGAGTGTATGTATGTGTGTGTGTGACACTGTGTGCGTGTTTCTGAGTGTGTGTATACGTGTGTGTGTGTGACACTGCATGAGTGTTTCTGAGTGTGTGTATGTGTGTGTGTGTGTGACACTGTGTGAGTGTTTCTGAGTATGTGTATACGTGTGTGTGTGTGACACTGTGTGACTGTTTCTGAGTGTGTGTATGTATGTGTGGGTGTGTGTGACACTGTGTGAGTGTTTCTGAGTGTGTGTATACGTGTGTGTGTGTGACACTGTGTGAGTGTTTCTGAGTGTGTGTATATATGTGTGTGTGTGACACTGTGAGTGTTTCTGAGTGTGTGTATACGTGTGTGTGTGTATGACACTGTGTGAGTGTTTCTGAGTGTGTGTATACGTGTGTGTGTGTGACACTGTGCGAGTGTTTCTGAGTGTCTGTATACATGTGTGTGTGTGAAACTGTGTGAGTGTTTCACAGTGTGCGCTTACATGTGTGTGAGTGACACTGTGTGAGTGTTTCTGAGTGTGTGTATACGTGTGTGTGTGTGACTCTGTGTGAGTGTTTCTGAGTGTGTGTATGTGTGTGTGTGACACTGTGTGAGTGTTTCTGAGTTTGTGTATACATGTGTGTGTGACACTGTCTATGTTTCTGAGTGTGTGTATACGTGTGTGTGTGATACTATCTGTGTTTCTGAGTGTATGTATATGTGTGTGTGTGACACGTTGTGAGTGGTTCTGAGTGTGTGTATACGTGTGTGTGTGTGACACTGTGTGAATGTTTCTGAGCGTGTGTATATATGTGTGTGTGTGACACTGTGAGTGTTTCTGAGTGTGTGTAGATGTGTGTGTGTGTATGACACCGTGTGAGTGTTTCTGAGTGTGTGTATACGTGTGTGTGTGTGTGACACTGTGCGAGTGTTTCTGAGTGTCTGTATACATGTGTGTGTGAAACTGTGTGAGTGTTTCACAGTGTGCGCTTACATGTGTGTGAGTGACACTGTGTGAGTGTTCCTGAGTGTGTGTATACATGTGTGTGTGTGTGACACTGTCTGTGTTTCTGAGTGTGTGTATACGTGTGTGTGTGATACTATCTGTGTTTCTGAGTGTATGTATATGTGTGTGTGTGACACGGTCTGTGTTTCTGAGTGTGTGTATACGTGTGTGTGTGATACTATCTGTGTTTCTGAGTGCATGTATATGTGTGTGTGTGACACGTTGTGAGTGATTCTGAGTGTGTGTATACGTGTGTGTGTGTGACTCTGTGTGAGTGTTTCTGAGTGTGTGTATGTGTGTGTGTGACACTGTGTGAGTGTTTCTGAGTTTGTGTATACATGTGTGTGTGACACTGTCTATGTTTCTGAGTGTGTGTATACGTGTGTGTGTGATACTATCTGTGTTTCTGAGTGTATGTAAATGTGTGTGTGTGACACTGTGTGCGTGTTTCTGAGTGTGTGTATACGTGTGTGTGTGTGACACTGCGTGAGTGTTTCTGAGTGTGTGTATGTGTGTGTGAGTGTGACACTGTGTGAGTGTTTCTGAGTATGTGTTTACGTGTGTGTGTGTGACACTGTGTGAGAGTTTCTGAGCGTGTGTATATATGTGTGTGTGTGACACTGTGAGTGTTTCTGAGTGTGTGTATATGTGTGTGTGTGTATGACACTCTGTGAGTGTTTCTTAGTGTGTGTATACGTGTGTGTGTGTGACACTGTGCGAGTGTTTCTGAGTGTCTGTATACATGTGTGTGTGTGAAACTGTGTGAGTGTTTCACAGTGTGCGCTTAAATGTGTGTGAGTGACACTGTGTGAGTGTTTCTGAGTGTGTGTATACATGTGTGTGTGTGTGTGACACTGTCTGTGTTTCTGAGTGTGTGTATATGTGTGTGTGACACGGTCTGTGTTTCTGAGTGAGTGTATACGTGTGTGTGTGACACTGTCTGTGTTTCTGAGTGTGTGTATACGTGTGTGTGTGATACTATCTGTGTTTCTGAGTGTATGTATATGTGTGTGTGTGACACTGTGTGAGTGTTTCTGAGTGTGTGTATACGTGTGTGTGTGTGACACTGTGTGAGTGTTTCTGAGTGTGTGTATGTGTGTGTGTGACACTGTGTGAGTGTTTCTGAGTGTGTGTATACATGTGTGTGTGACACTGTCTATGTTTCTGAGTGTGTGTATACGTGTTTGTGTGATACTATCTGTGTTTCTGAGTGTATGTATGTGTGTGTGTGACACTGTGTGCGTGTTTCTGAGTGTGTGTATACGTGTGTGTGTGTGACACTGCGTGAGTGTTTCTGAGTGTGTGTATGTGTGTGTGTGTGTGACTCTGTGTGAGTGTTTCTGAGTATGTGTATACGTGTGTGTGTGTGACACTGTGTGACTGTTTCTGAGTGTGTGTATGTATGTGTGGGTGTGTGTGACACTGTGTGAGTGTTTCTGAGTGTGTGTATACGTGTGTGTGTGTGACACTGTGTGAGTGTTTCTGAGTGTGTGTATATATGTGTGTGTGTGACACTGTGAGTGTTTCTGAGTGTGTGTATAAGTGTGTGTGTGTATGACAATGTGTGAGTGTTTCTGAGTGTATGTATACGTGTGTGTGTGTGACACTGTGCGAGTGTTTCTGAGTGTCTGTATACATGTGTGTGTGTGAAAATGTGTGAGTGTTTCACAGTGTGCGCTTACATGTGTGTGAGTGACACTGTGTGAGTGTTTCTGAGTGTGTGTATACATGTGTGTGTGTGTGACACTGCTTGTGTTTCTGAGTGTGTGTATATGTGTGTGTGACACGGTCTGTGTTTCTGAGTGTGTGTATACGTGTGTGTGTGACACTGTCTGTGTTTCTGAGTGTGTGTATACGTGGGTGTGTGATACTATCTGTGTTTCTGAGTGTATGTATATGTGTGTGTGTGACACGTTGTGAGTGTTTCTGAGTGTGTGTATACGTGTGTGTGTGTGACACTGTGTGAGACTTTCTGAGCGTGTGTATATATGTGTGTGTGTGACACTGTGAGTGTTTCTGAGTGTGTGTATACGTGTGTGTGTGTATGACACCGTGTGAGTGTTTCTGCGTGTGTGTATACGTGTGTGTGTGTGACACTGTGCGAGTGTTTCTGAGTGTCTGTATACATGTGTGTGTGAAACTGTGTGAGTGTTTCACAGTGTGCGCTTACATGTGTGTGAGTGACACTGTGTGAGTGTTTCTGAGTGTGTGTATACACGTGTGTGTGTGTGACACTGTCTGTGTTTCTGAGTGTGTGTATACGTGTGTGTGTGATACTATCTGTGTTTCTGAGTGTATGTATATGTGTGTGTGTGACACGGTCTGTGTTTCTGAGTGTGTGTATACGTGTGTGTGTGATACTATCTGTGTTTCTGAGTGTATGTATATGTGTGTGTGTGACACGTTGTGAGTGTTTCTGAGTGTGTGTATACGTGTGTGTGTGTGACACTGTGTGAGTGTTTCTGAGTGTGTGTATGTGTGTGTGTGACACTGTGTGAGTGTTTCTGAGTTTGTGTATACGTGTGTGTGATACTATCTGTGTTTCTGAGTGTATGTAAATGTGTGTGTGTGACACTGTGTGCGTGTTTCTGAGTGTGTGTATACGTGTGTGTGTGTGACACTGCGTGAGTGTTTCTGAGTGTGTGTATGTGTGTGTGAGTGTGACACTGTGTGAGTGTTTCTGAGTGTGTGTTTACGTGTGTGTGTGTGACACTGTGTGAGTGTTTCTGAGTGTGTGTATGTGTGTGTGGGTGTGTGTGACACTGTGCGAGTGTTTCTGAGTGTGTGTATACGTGTGTGTGTGTGACACTGTGTGAGTGTTTCTGAGTGTGTGTATATATGTGTGTGTGTGACACTGTGAGTGTTTCTGAGTGTGTGTAGATGTGTGCGTGTGTATGACACTGTGTGAGTGTTTCTGAGTGTGTGTATACGTGAGTGTGTGTGACACTGTGCGAGTGTTTCACAGTGTGCGCTTACATGTGTGTGAGCGACATTGTGTGATTGTTTCTGAGTGTGTGTATACATGTGTGTGTGTGAAACTGTCTGTGTTTCTGAGTGTGTGTATATGTGTGTGTGTGACACGGTCTGTGTTTCTGAATGTGTGTATACGTGTGTGTGTGACACTGTCTGTGTTTCTGAGTGTGTGTATACGTGCGTGTGTGATAATATCTGTGTTTATGAGTGTATGTATATGTGTGTTTGTGACACGGTGTGAGTGTTTCTGAGTGTGTGTATATGTGTGTGTGTGTGACACTGCGTGAGTGTTTCTGAGTGTGTGTATGTGTGTGTGTGTGACACTGTGTGAGTGTTTCTGAGTGTGTGTATATGTGTGTGTGTGTGTGTGAGTCACTGTATGAGTGTTTCTGAGTGTGTGTGTGTGTGTGACACTGTGTGAGTGTTTCTGAGTGTGTGTATATATGTGTGTGTGTGACACTGTGTGAGTGTTTCTGAGAGTGTGTATACGTGTGTGTGTGTGTGACACTGTGTGAGTGTTTCTGAGTGTGTGTATACGTGTGTCTGTGTGACACTGTGTGAGTGTTTCTGAGTGTGTGTATATATGTGTGTGTGTGTGTGTGACACTGTGTGAGTGTTTATGATTGTCTGTATATATGTGTTTGTGTGACACTGTCTGTGTTTCTGAGTGTGTGTATATATGTGTGTGTGTGACACTGTCTGTGTTTCTGAGTGTGCGTATATATGTGTGTGTGTGTGTGACACTGTGTGAGTGTTTCTGAGTGTCTGTATATATGTGCGTGTGTGACACTGTCTGTGTTTCTGAGTGTGTGTATATATATGTGTGTGTGTGACACTATCTGTGTTTCTGAGTGTGTGTATATATGTGTGTGTGTGACACTGTGTGAGTGTTTGTGAATGTGTGTATACATGTGTTTGTGACACTGTCTGTGTTTCTGAGTGTGTGTATACGTGTGTGTGTGACACTGTCTGTGTTTCTGAGTGTGTGTATACGTGTGTGTGACACGGTTTATTTTTCTGAGAGTGTGTATACGTGTGTGTGAGTGTGACACTGTGTGAGTGTTTCTGAGTGTGTGTATACGTGTGTGTGTGTGACACTGTGTGAGTGTTTCTGAGTGTGTGTATATATGTGTGTGTGTGTGTGTGTGACACTGTGTGAGTGTTTCTGATTGTCTGTATATATGTGTTTGTGTGACACTGTCTGTGTTTCTGAGTGTGTGTATATATGTGTGTGTGTGACACTGTCTGTGTTTCTGAGTGTGTGTATATATGTGTGTGTGTGTGACACTGTGTGAGTGTTTCTGAGTGTCTGTATACATGTGTGTGTGTGACACTGTGTGTGTTTCTGAGTGTGTGTATATATGAGTGTGTGTGACACTGTCTGTGTTTCTGAGTGTGTGTATATATGTGTGTGTGTGACACTGTGTGAGTGTTTCTGAGTGTGTGTATACATGTGTGTGAGTGACACTGTGTGAGTGTTTCACAGAGTGCGCTTACATGTGTGTGAGTGACACTGTGTGAGTGTTTCTGAGTGTGTGTATATGTGTGTGTGTGACACTGTCTATGTTTCTGAGTGTGTGTATATGTGTGTGTGTGACACTGTCTATGTTTCTGAGTGTGTGTATATGTGTGTGTGTGACACTGTCTGTGTTTCTGAGTGTGTGTATACATGTGTGTGTGACACTGTCTATGTTTCTGAGTGTGTGTATACGTGTGTGTGTGATACTATCTGTGTTTCTGAGTGTATGTATATGTGTGTGTGTGACACTGTGTGAGTGTTTCTGAGTGTGTTTATGTGTGTGTGTGTGTGACACTGTGTGAGTGTTTATGAGTGTGTGTATACGTGTGTGTGTGTGACACTGTGTGAGTGTTTCTGAGTGTGTGTATGTGTGTGTGGGTGTGTGTGACACTGTGTGAGTGTTTCTGAGTGTGTGTATACGTGTGTGTGTGTGACACTGTGTGAGTGATTCTGAGCGTGTGTATATATGTGTGTGTGTGACACTGTGAGTGTTTCTGAGTGTGTGTATACGTGTGTGGGTGTATGACACTGTGTGAGTGTTTCTGAGTGTGTGTATACGTGTGTGTGTGTGACACTGTGCGAGTGTTTCTGAGTGTCTGTATACATGTGTGTGTGTGAAACTGTGTGAGTGTTTCACAGTGTGCGCTTACATGTGTGTGAGTGACACTGTGTGAGTGTTTCTGAGTGTGTGTATACATGTGTGTGTGTGTGTGACACTGTCTGTGTTTCTGAGTGTGTGTATATGTGTGTGTGACACGGTCTGTGTTTCTGAGTGTGTGTATACGTGTGTGTGTGACACTGTCTGTGTTTCTGAGTGTGTGTATACGTGTGTGTGTGATACTATCTGTGTTTCTGAGTGTATGTATATTTGTGTGTGTGACACTGTGTGAGTGTTTCTGAGTGTGTGTATACGTGTGTGTGTGTGACACTGTGTGAGTGTTTCTGAGTGTGTGTATGTGTGTGTGTGACACTGTGTGAGTGTTTCTGAGTGTGTGTATACATGTGTGTGTGACACTGTCTATGTTTCTGAGTGTGTGTATACGTGTTTGTGTGATACTATCTGTGTTTCTGAGTGTATGTATGTGTGTGTGTGACACTGTGTGCGTGTTTCTGAGTGTGTGTATACGTGTGTGTGTGTTACACTGCGTGAGTGTTTCTGAGTGTGTGTATGTGTGTGTGTGTGTGACACTGTGTGAGTGTTTCTGAGTATGTGTATACGTGTGTGTGTGTGACACTGTGTGAGTGTTTCTGAGTGTGTGTATGTATGTGTGGGTGTGTGTGACACTGTGTGAGTGTTTCTGAGTGTGTGTATACGTGTGTGTGTGTGACGCTGTGTGAGTGTTTCTGAGTGTCTGTATACATGTGTGTGTGTGACACTGTGTGAGTGTTTCACAGTGTGCGCTTACATGTGTGTGAGCGACATTGTGTGAGTGTTTCTGAGTGTGTGTATACATGTGTGTGTGTGACACTGTCTGTGTTTCTGAGTGTGTGTATATGTGTGTGTATTTTACATTGTCTGTGTTTCTGAGTGTGTGTATACATGTGTGTGTGACACTGTCTATGTTTCTGAGTGTGTGTATACGTGTGTGTGTGATACTATCTGTGTTTCTGAGTGTATGTATATGTGTGTGTGTGACACTGTGTGCGTGTTTCTGAGTGTGTGTATACGTGTGTGTGTGTGACACTGCGTGAGTGTTTCTGAGTGTATGTATGTGTGTGTGAGTGTGACACTGTGTGAGTGTTTCTGAGTGTGTGTATACGTGTGTGTGTGTGACACTGTGTGAGTGTTTCTGAGTATGTGTATGTGTGTGTGGGTGTGTTTGACACTGTGTGAGTGTTTCTGAGTGTGTGTATACGTGTGTGTGTGTGACACTGTGTGAGTGTTTCTGAGTGTGTGTATATATGTGTGTGTGTGACACTGTGAGTGTTTCTGAGTGTGTGTAGATGTGTGTGTGTGTATGACACTGTGTGAGTGTTTCTGAGTGTGTGTATACGTGTGTGTGTGTGACACTGTGCGAGTGTTTCTGAGTGTCTGTATACATGTGTGTGTGTGACACTGTGTGAGTGTTTCACAGTGTGCGCTTACATGTGTGTGAGCGACATTGTGTGAGTGTTTCTGAGTGTGTGTATATATGTGTGTGTGTGTGACACTGTCTGTGTTTCTGAGTGTGTGTATATGTGTGTGTGTGACACGGTCTGTGTTTCTGAATGTGTGTATACGTGTGTGTGTGACACTGTCTGTGTTTCTGAGTGTGTGTATACGTGCGTATGTGATACTATCTGTGTTTATGAGTGTATGTATATGTGTGTGTGTGACACCGTGTGAGTGTTTCTGAGTGTGTGTATACGTGTGTGTGTGTGACACTGCGTGAGTGTTTCTGAGTGTGTGTATGTGTGTGTGTGTGACACTGTGTGAGTGTTTCTGAGTGTGTATATATGTGTGTGTGTGTGTGTGAGACACTGTATGAGGGTTTCTGAGTGTGTGTGTGTGTGTGTGTGACACTGTGTGAGTGTTTCTGAGTGTGTGTATATATGTGTGTGTGTGACACTGTGTGAGTGTTTCTGAGAGTGTGCATACGTGTGTGTGTGTGTGACAATGTGTGAGTGTTTCTGAGTGTGTGTATACGTGTGTGTGTGTGACACTGTGTGAGTGTTTCTGAGTGTGTGTATATATGTGTGTGTGTGTGTGTGACACTGTGTGAGTGTTTCTGATTGTCTGTATATATGTGTTTGTGTGACACTGTCTGTGTTTCTGAGTGTGTGTATATATGTGTCTGTGTGACACTGTCTGCGTTTCTGAGTGTGCGTATATATGTGTGTGTGTGTGACACTGTGTGAGTGTTTCTGAGTGTCTGTATATATGTGCGTGTGTGACACTGTCTGTGTTTCTGAGTGTGTGTATATATATGTGTGTGTGTGACACTGTCTGTGTTTCTGAGTGTGTGTATATATGTGTGTGTGTGACACTGTGTGTGTTTCTGATTGTGTGGATACATGTGTGTGTGAGTGACACTGTCTGTGTTTCTGAGTGTGTGTATATATGTGTGTGTGTGTGACACTGTGTGAGTGTTTCTGAATGTGTGTATACATGTGTTTGTGACACTGTCTGTGTTTCTGAGTGTGGGTATACGTGTGTGTGTGACACTCTGTGTTTCTGAGTGTGTGTATACGTGTGTGTGAAACGGTTTGTGTTTCTGAGAGTGTGTATACGTGTGTGTGTGTGTGTGACACTGTGTGAGTGTTTCTGAGTGTGTTTATACGTGTGTGTGTGTGTGACACTGTGTGAGTGTTTCTGAGTGTGTGTATATATGTGTGTGTGTGTGTGTGTGACACTGTGTGAGTGTTTCTGTTTGTCTGTATATATGTGTTTGTGTGACACTGTCTGTGTTTCTGAGTGTGTGTATATATGTGTGTGTGTGACACTGTCTGTGTTTCTGAGTGTGTGTATATATGTGTGTGTGTGTGACACTGTGTGAGTGTTTCTGAGTGTCTGTATACATGTGTGTGTGTGTGAAACTGTGTGAGTGTTTCACAGTGTGCGCTTACATGTGTGTGAGTGACATTGTGTGACTGTTTCTGAGTGTGTGTATACATGTGTGTGTGTGTGAAACTGTCTGTGTTTCTGGGTGTGTGTATATGTGTGTGTGACACGGTCTGTGTTTCTGAGTGTGTGTATACGTGTGTGTGTGACACTGTCTGTGTTTCTGAGTGTGTGTATACGTGTGTGTGTGATACTATCTGTGTTTCTGAGTGTATGTATATGTGTGTGTGTGACACGTTGTGAGTGTTTCTGAGTGTGTGTATACGTGTGTGTGTGTGACACTGTGTGAGTGTTTCTGAGTGTGTGTATGTGTGTGTGTGACACTGTGTGAGTGTTTCTGAGTGTGTGTATGTGTGTGTGTGACACTGTGTGAGTGTTTCTGAGTGTTTGTATACGTGTGTGTGTGTGACACTGTGTGAGTGTTTCTGAGTGTGTGTATGTGTGTGTGGGTGTGTGTGACACTGTGTGAGTGTTTCTGAGTGTGTGTATACGTGTGTGTGTGTGACACTGTGTGAGTGTTTCTGAGTGTGTGTATATATGTGTGTGTGTGACACTGTGAGTGTTTCTGAGTGTGTGTAGATGTGTGTGTGTGTATGACACTGTGTGAGTGTTTCTGAGTGTGTGTATACGTGTGTGTGTGTGACACTGTGCGAGTGTTTCTGAGGGTCTGTATACATGTGTGTGTGTGACACTGTGTGAGTGTTTCACAGTGTGCGCTTACATGTGTGTGAGCGACATTTTGTGAGTGTTTCTGAGTGTGTGTATACATGTGTGTGTGTGACACTGTCTGTGTTTCTGAGTGTGTGTATATGTGTGTGTGTGACACGGTCTGTGTTTCTGAATGTGTGTATACGTGTGTGTGTGACACTGTCTATGTTTCTGAGTGTGTGTATACGTGCCTGTGTGATACTATCTGTGTTTATGAGTGTATGTATATGTGTGTGTGTGACACGGTGTGTGTGTTTCTGAGTGTGTGTATACGTGTGTGTGTGTGACACTGCGTGAGTGTTTCTGAGTGTGTGTATGTGTGTGTGTGACACTGTGTGAGTGTTTCTGAGTGTGTATATATGTATGTGTGTGTGTGAGACACTGTATGAGTGTTTCTGAGTGTGTGTGTGTGTGTGTGTGACACTGTGTGAGTGTTTCTGAGTGTGTGTATATATGTGTGTGTGTGACACTGTGTGAGTGTTTCTGAGAGTGTGTATACGTGTGTGTGTGTGTGACACTGTGTGAGTGTTTCTGAGTGTGTGTATACGTGTGTGTGTGTGACACTGTGTGAGTGTTTCTGAGTGTGTGTATATATGTGTGTGTGTGTGTGTGTGTGACACTGTGTGAGTGTTCTGATTGTCTGTATATATGTGTTTGTGTGACACTGTCTGTGTTTCTGAGTGTGTGTATATATGTGTGTGTGTGACACTGTCTGTGTTTCTGAGTGTGCGTATATATGTGTGTGTGTGTGACACTGTGTGAGTGTTTCTGAGTGTCTGTATATATGTGCGTGTGTGACACTGTCTGTGTTTCTGAGTGTATGTATATATATGTGTGTGTGTGACACTTTCTGTGTTTCTGAGTGTGTGTATATATGTGTGTGTGTGACACTGTGTGTGTTTCTGATTGTGTGGATACGTGTGTGTGTGAGTGACACTGTCTGTGTTTCTGAGTGTGTGTATATATGTGTGTGTGTGACACTGTGTGAGTGTTTCTGAGTGTCTGTATATATGTGCGTGTGTGACACTGTCTGTGTTTCTGAGTGTATGTATATATATGTGTGTGTGTGACACTTTCTGTGTTTCTGAATGTGTGTATACATGTGTTTGTGACACTGTCTGTGTTTCTGAGTGTGTGTATACGTGTGTGTGTGACACTGTCTGTGTTTCTGAGTGTGTGTATACGTGTGTGTGACACGGTTTGTGTTTCTGAGAGTGTGTATACGTGTGTGTGTGTGTGACACTGTGTGAGTGTTTCTGAGTGTGTGTATACGTGTGTGTGTGTGACACTGTGTGAGTGTTTCTGAGCGTGTGTATATATGTGTGTGTGTGTGTGTGACACTGTGTGAGTGTTTCTGATTGTCTGTATATATGTGTTTGTGTGACACTGTCTGTGTTTCTGAGTGTGTGTATATGTGTGTGTGTGTTACACTGTCTGTGTTTCTGAGTGTGTGTATATATGTGTGTGTGTGTGACACTGTGTGAGTGTTTCTGAGTGTCTGTATACATGTGTGTGTGTGACACTGTGTGTGTTTCTGAGTGTGTGTATATATGTGTGTGTGTGACACTGTCTGTGGTTCTGAGTGTGTGTATATATGTGTGTGTGTGACACTGTGTGAGTGTTTCTGAGTGTGTGTATACATGTGTGTGTGTGACACTGTGTGAGTGTTTCACAGTGTGCGCTTACATGTGCGTGAGTGACACTGTGTGAGTGTTTCTGAGTGTGTGTATACGTGTGTGTGTGACACTGTCTATGTTTCTGAGTGTGTGTATATGTGTGTGTGTGACACTGTCTATGTTTCTGAGTGTGTGTATATGTGTGTGTGTGAAACTGTCTGTGTTTCTGAGTGTGTGTATACATGTGTGTGTGACACTGTCTATGTTTCTGAGTGTGTGTATACGTGTGTGTGTGTGTGACACTGTGTGAGTGTTTCTGAGTGTGTGTATGTGTGTGTGGGTGTGTGTGACACTGTGTGAGTGTTTCTGAGTGTGTGTATACATGTGTGTGTGTGTGACACAGTCTGTGATTCTGAGTGTGTGTATATGTGTGTGTGACACGGTCTGTGTTTCTGAGTGTGTGTATACGTGTGTGTGTGACACTGTCTGTGTTTCTGAGTGTGTGTATACGTGTGTGTGTGATAAAATCTGTGTTTCTGAGTGTATGTATATGTGTGTGTGTGACACGTTGTGAGTGTTTCTGAGTGTGTGTATACGTGTGTGTGTGTGACACTTTGTGAGTGTTTCTGAGTGTGTGTATGTGTGTGTGTGACACTGTGTGAGTGTTTCTGAGTGTGTGTATACATGTGTGTGTGACACTGTCTATGTTTCTGAGTGTGTGTATATGTGTGTGTGTGACACTGTGTGCGTGTTTCTGAGTGTGTTTATACGTGTGTGTGTGTGACACTGCGTGAGTGTTTCTGAGTGTGTGTATGTGTGTGTGTGACACTGTGTGAGTGTTTCTGAGTGTGTGTATACATGTGTGTGTGTGACACTGTGTGAGTGTTTCTGAGTGTGTGTATACGTGTGTGTGTGTGACACTGTGTGAGTGTTTCTGAGTGTGTGTATATATGTGTGTGTGTGCCACTGTGAGTGTTTCTGAGTGTGTGTAGATGTGTGTGTGTGTATGACACTGTGTGAGTGTTTCTGAGTGTGTGTATAAGTGTGTGTGTGTGACACTGTGCGAGTGTTTCTGAGTGTGTGTATACATGTGTGTGTGACACAGTCTATGTTTCTGAGTGTGTGTATACGTGTGTGTGTGATACTATCTGTGTTTCTGAGTGTAAGTATATGTGTGTGTGTGACACTGTGTGCGTGTTTCTGAGTGTGTGTATACGTGTGTGTGTGTGACACTGTGTGAGTGTTTCTGAGTGTGTGTATGTGTGTGTGGGTGTGTGTGACACTGTGTGAGTGTTTCTGAGTGTGTGTATACGTGTGTGTGTGTGACACTGCGTGAGTGTTTCTGAGTGTGTGTATGTGTGTGTGTGTGTGACACTGTGTGAGTGTTTCTTAGTGTGTGTAAACGTGTGTGTGTGTGACACTGTGTGAGTGTTTCTGAGTGTGTGTATGTGTGTGTGGGTGTGTGTGACACTGTGTGAGTGTTTCTGAGTGTGTGTATACGTGTGTGTGTGTGACACTGTGTGAGTGTTTCTGAGTGTGTGTATATATGTGTGTGTGTAACACTGTGAGTGTTTCTGAGTGTGTGTAGATGTGTGTGTGTGTATGACACTGTGTGAGTGTTTCTGAGTGTGTGTATACGTGTGTGTGTGTGACACTGTGTGAGTGTTTCTGAGTGTGTGTATACGTGTGTGTGTGTGAGACACTGCGTGAGTGTTTCTGAGTGTGTGTATGTGTGTGTGTGTGACACTGTGTGAGTGTTTCTGAGTGTGTGTATATATGTGTGTGTGTGACACTGTGAGTGTTTCTGAGTGTGTGTAGATGTGTGTGTGTGTATGACACTGTGTGAGTGTTTCTGAGTGTGTGTATACGTGTGTGTGTGTGACACTGTGCGAGTGTTTCTGAGGGTCTGTATACATGTGTGTGTGTGACACTGTGTGAGTGTTTCACAGTGTGCGCTTACATGTGTGTGAGCGACATTTTGTGAGTGTTTCTGAGTGTGTGTATACATGTGTGTGTGTGACACTGTCTGTGTTTCTGAGTGTGTGTATATGTGTGTGTGTGACACGGTCTGTGTTTCTGAATGTGTGTATACGTGTGTGTGTGACACTGTCTATGTTTCTGAGTGTGTGTATACGTGCGTGTGTGATACTATCTGTGTTTATGAGTGTATGTATATGTGTGTGTGTGACACGGTGTGTGTGTTTCTGAGTGTGTGTATACGTGTGTGTGTGTGACACTGCGTGAGTGTTTCTGAGTGTGTGTATGTGTGTGTGTGACACTGTGTGAGTGTTTCTGAGTGTGTATATATGTATGTGTGTGTGTGAGACACTGTATGAGTGTTTCTGAGTGTGTGTGTGTGTGTGTGTGACACTGTGTGAGTGTTTCTGAGTGTGTGTATATATGTGTGTGTGTGACACTGTGTGAGTGTTTCTGAGAGTGTGTATACGTGTGTGTGTGTGTGACACTGTGTGAGTGTTTCTGAGTGTGTGTATACGTGTGTGTGTGTGACACTGTGTGAGTGTTTCTGAGTGTGTGTATATATGTGTGTGTGTGTGTGTGTGACACTGTGTGAGTGTTCTGATTGTCTGTATATATGTGTTTGTGTGACACTGTCTGTGTTTCTGAGTGTGTGTATATATGTGTGTGTGTGACACTGTCTGTGTTTCTGAGTGTGCGTATATATGTGTGTGTGTGTGACACTGTGTGAGTGTTTCTGAGTGTCTGTATATATGTGCGTGTGTGACACTGTCTGTGTTTCTGAGTGTATGTATATATATGTGTGTGTGTGACACTTTCTGTGTTTCTGAGTGTGTGTATATATGTGTGTGTGTGACACTGTGTGTGTTTCTGATTGTGTGGATACGTGTGTGTGTGAGTGACACTGTCTGTGTTTCTGAGTGTGTGTATATATGTGTGTGTGTGACACTGTGTGAGTGTTTCTGAGTGTCTGTATATATGTGCGTGTGTGACACTGTCTGTGTTTCTGAGTGTATGTATATATATGTGTGTGTGTGACACTTTCTGTGTTTCTGAATGTGTGTATACATGTGTTTGTGACACTGTCTGTGTTTCTGAGTGTGTGTATACGTGTGTGTGTGACACTGTCTGTGTTTCTGAGTGTGTGTATACGTGTGTGTGACACGGTTTGTGTTTCTGAGAGTGTGTATACGTGTGTGTGTGTGTGACACTGTGTGAGTGTTTCTGAGTGTGTGTATACGTGTGTGTGTGTGACACTGTGTGAGTGTTTCTGAGCGTGTGTATATATGTGTGTGTGTGTGTGTGACACTGTGTGAGTGTTTCTGATTGTCTGTATATATGTGTTTGTGTGACACTGTCTGTGTTTCTGAGTGTGTGTATATGTGTGTGTGTGTTACACTGTCTGTGTTTCTGAGTGTGTGTATATATGTGTGTGTGTGTGACACTGTGTGAGTGTTTCTGAGTGTCTGTATACATGTGTGTGTGTGACACTGTGTGTGTTTCTGAGTGTGTGTATATATGTGTGTGTGTGACACTGTCTGTGGTTCTGAGTGTGTGTATATATGTGTGTGTGTGACACTGTGTGAGTGTTTCTGAGTGTGTGTATACATGTGTGTGTGTGACACTGTGTGAGTGTTTCACAGTGTGCGCTTACATGTGCGTGAGTGACACTGTGTGAGTGTTTCTGAGTGTGTGTATACGTGTGTGTGTGACACTGTCTATGTTTCTGAGTGTGTGTATATGTGTGTGTGTGACACTGTCTATGTTTCTGAGTGTGTGTATATGTGTGTGTGTGAAACTGTCTGTGTTTCTGAGTGTGTGTATACATGTGTGTGTGACACTGTCTATGTTTCTGAGTGTGTGTATACGTGTGTGTGTGTGTGACACTGTGTGAGTGTTTCTGAGTGTGTGTATGTGTGTGTGGGTGTGTGTGACACTGTGTGAGTGTTTCTGAGTGTGTGTATACATGTGTGTGTGTGTGACACAGTCTGTGATTCTGAGTGTGTGTATATGTGTGTGTGACACGGTCTGTGTTTCTGAGTGTGTGTATACGTGTGTGTGTGACACTGTCTGTGTTTCTGAGTGTGTGTATACGTGTGTGTGTGATACTATCTGTGTTTCTGAGTGTATGTATATGTGTGTGTGTGACACGTTGTGAGTGTTTCTGAGTGTGTGTATACGTGTGTGTGTGTGACACTTTGTGAGTGTTTCTGAGTGTGTGTATGTGTGTGTGTGACACTGTGTGAGTGTTTCTGAGTGTGTGTATACATGTGTGTGTGACACTGTCTATGTTTCTGAGTGTGTGTATATGTGTGTGTGTGACACTGTGTGCGTGTTTCTGAGTGTGTTTATACGTGTGTGTGTGTGACACTGTGTGAGTGTTTCTGAGTGTGTGTATGTGTGTGTGTGACACTGTGTGAGTGTTTCTGAGTGTGTGTATACATGTGTGTGTGTGACACTGTGTGCGTGTTTCTGAGTGTGTGTATACGTGTGTGTGTGTGACACTGTGTGAGTGTTTCTGAGTGTGTGTATATATGTGTGTGTGTGCCACTGTGAGTGTTTCTGAGTGTGTGTAGATGTGTGTGTGTGTATGACACTGTGTGAGTGTTTCTGAGTGTGTGTATAAGTGTGTGTGTGTGACACTGTGCGAGTGTTTCTGAGTGTGTGTATACATGTGTGTGTGACACAGTCTATGTTTCTGAGTGTGTGTATACGTGTGTGTGTGATACTATCTGTGTTTCTGAGTGTAAGTATATGTGTGTGTGTGACACTGTGTGCGTGTTTCTGAGTGTGTGTATACGTGTGTGTGTGTGACACTGTGTGAGTGTTTCTGAGTGTGTGTATGTGTGTGTGGGTGTGTGTGACACTGTGTGAGTGTTTCTGAGTGTGTGTATACGTGTGTGTGTGTGACACTGCGTGAGTGTTTCTGAGTGTGTGTATGTGTGTGTGTGTGTGACACTGTGTGAGTGTTTCTTAGTGTGTGTAAACGTGTGTGTGTGTGACACTGTGTGAGTGTTTCTGAGTGTGTGTATGTGTGTGTGGGTGTGTGTGACACTGTGTGAGTGTTTCTGAGTGTGTGTATACGTGTGTGTGTGTGACACTGTGTGAGTGTTTCTGAGTGTGTGTATATATGTGTGTGTGTAACACTGTGAGTGTTTCTGAGTGTGTGTAGATGTGTGTGTGTGTATGACACTGTGTGAGTGTTTCTGAGTGTGTGTATACGTGTGTGTGTGTGACACTGTGTGAGTGTTTCTGAGTGTGTGTATACGTGTGTGTGTGTGAGACACTGCGTGAGTGTTTCTGAGTGTGTGTATGTGTGTGTGTGTGACACTGTGTGAGTGTTTCTGAGTGTGTATATATGTGTGTGTGTGTGTGAGACACTGTATGAGTGTTTCTGAGTGTGTGTGTGTGTGTGTGTGACACTGTGTGAGTGTTTCTGAGTGTGTGTATAAATGTGTGTGTGTGACACTGTGTGAGTGTTTCTGAGAGTGTGTATACGTGTGTGTGTGTGTGACACTGTGTGAGTGTTTCTGAGTGTGTGTATACGTGTGTGTGTGTGACACTGTGTGAGTGTTTCTGAGTGTGTGTATATATGTGTGTGTGTGTGTGTGACACTGTGTGAGTGTTTCTGATTGTCTGTATATATGTGTTTGTGTGACACTGTCTGTGATTCTGAGTGTGGGTATATATGTGTGTGTGTGACACTGTCTGTGTTTCTGAGTGTGCGTATATATGTGTGTGTGTGTGACACTGTGTGAGTGTTTCTGAGTGTCTGTATATATGTGTGTGTGTGACACTGTCTGTGTTTCTGAGTGTGTGTATATATGTGTGTGTGTGACACTGTGTGTGTTTTTTGATTGTGTGGATACGTGTGAGTGTGAGTGACACTGTCTGTGTTTCTGAGTGTGTGTATATATGTGTGTGTGTGACACTGTGTGAGTGTTTCTGAATGTGTGTATACATGTGTTTGTGACACTGTCTGTGTTTCTGAGTGTGTGTATACGTGTGTGTGTGACACTGTCTGTGTTTCTGAGTGTGTGTATACGTGTGTGTGGCACGGTTTGTGTTTCTGAGAGTGTGTATACGCGTGTGTGTGTGTGACACTGTGTGAGTGTTTCTGAGTGTGTGTATATGTGTGTGTGTGTGACACTGTGTGAGTGTTTCTGAGTGTGTGTATATATGTGTGTGTGTGTGTGTGACACTGTGTGAGTGTTTCTGATTGTCTGTATATATATGTTTGTGTGACACTGTCTGTGTTTCTGAGTGTGTGTATATATGTGTGTGTGTGACACTGTCTGTGTTTCTGAGTGTGTGTATATATGTGTGTGTGTGTGACACTGTGTGAGTGTTTCTGAGTGTCTGTATACATGTGTGTGTGTGACACTGTGTGTGTTTCTGAGTGTGTGTATATCTGTGTGTGTGTGACACTGTCTGTGTTTCTGAGTGTGTGTATATATGTGTGTGTGTGACACTGTGTGAGTGTTTCTGAGTGTGTGTATACATGTGTGTGTGTGACACTGTGCGAGTGTTTCACAGAGTGCGCTTACATGTGTGTGAGTGACACTGTGTGAGTGTTTCTGAGTGTGTGTATACGTGTGTGTGACAAAGTCCATGTTTCTGAGTGTGTGTATATGTGTGTGTGTGACACTGTCTATGTTTCTGAGTGTGTGTATATGTGTGTGTGTGACACTGTCTGTGTTTCTGAGTGTGTATATACATGTGTGTGTGACACTGTCTATGTTTCTGAGTGTGTGTATACGTGTGTGTGTGATACTATCTGTGTTTCTGAGTGTATGTATATGTGTGTGTGTGACACTGTGTGAGTGTTCTGAGTGTGTGTATGTGTGTGTGTGTGTGACACTGTGTGAGTGTTTCTGAGAGTGTGTATACGTGTCTGTGTGTGACACTGTGTGAGTGTTTCTGAGTGTGTGTATGTGTGTGTGGGTGTGTGTGACACTGTGTGAGTGTTTCTGAGTGTGTGTATACGTGTGTGTGTGTGACACTGTGTGAGTGTTTCTGAGCGTGTGTATATATGTGTGTGTGTGACACTGTGAGTGTTTCTGAGTGTGTGTATACGTGTGTGTGTGTATGACACTGTGTGAGTGTTTCTGAGTGTGTGTATACGTGTGTGTGTGTGTGACACTGTGCGAGTGTTTCTGAGTGTCTGTATACATGTGTGTGTGTGAAACTGTGTGAGTGTTTCACAGTGTGCGCTTACATGTGTGTGAGTGACACTGTGTGAGTGTTTCTGAGTGTGTGTATACATGTGTGTGTGTGTGACACTGTCTGTGTTTCTGAGTGTGTGTATATGTGTGTGTGTGACACTGTCTGTGTTTCTGAGTGTGTGTATACGTGTGTGTGTGATACTATCTGTGTTTCTGAGTGTATGTATATGTGTGTGTGTGACACGTTGTGAGTGTTTCTGAGTGTGTGTATACGTGTGTGTGTGTGACACTGTGTGAGTGTTTCTGAGTGTGTGTATGTGTGTGTGTGACACTGTGTGAGTGTTTCTGAGTGTGTGTATACATGTGTGTGTGACACTGTCTATGTTTCTAAGTGTGTGTATACGTGTGTGTGTGATACTATCTGTGTTTCTGAGTGTATGTATAGTTGTGTGTGTGACACTGTGTGCGTGTTTCTGAGTGTGTGTATAAGTGTGTGTGTGTGACACTGCGTGAGTGTTTCTGAGTGTGTGTATGTTTGTGTGTGTGCGTGACACTGTGTGAGTGTTTCTGAGTGTGTGTATACATGTGTGTGTGTGACACTGTGTGAGTGTTCCTGAGTGTGTGTATGTGTGTGTGGGTGTGTGTGACACTGTGTGAGTGTTTCTGAGTGTGTGTATACGTGTGTGTGTGTGACACTGTGTGAGTGTTTCTGAGTGTGTGTATATATTTGTGTGTGTGACACTGTGAGTGTTTCTGAGTGTTTGTATATGTGTGTGTGTGTATGACACTGTGTGAGTGTTTCTGAGTGTGTGTATACGTGTGTGTGTGTCACACTGTGCGAGTGTTTCTGAGTGTCTGTATACATGTGTGTGTGTGACACTGTGTGAGTGTTTCACAGTGTGCGCTTACATGTGTGTGAGCGACATTTTGTGAGTGTTTCTGAGTGTGTGTATACGTGTGTGTGTGTGACACTGTGTGAGTGTTTCTGAGTGTGTGTATATATTTGTGTGTGTGACACTGTGAGTGTTTCTGAGTGTTTGTAGATGTGTGTGTGTGTATGACACTGTGTGAGTGTTTCTGAGTGTGTGTATACGTGTGTGTGTGTGACACTGTGCGAGTGTTTCTGAGTGTCTGTATACATGTGTGTGTGTGACACTGTGTGAGTGTTTCACAGTGTGCGCTTACATGTGTGTGAGCGACATTTTGTGAGTGTTTCTGAGTGTGTGTATACATGTGTGTGTGTGACACTGTCTGTGTTTCTGAGTGTGTGTATATGTGTGTGTGTGACACGGTCTGTGTTTCTGAATGTGTGTATACGTGTGTGTGTGACACTGTCTGTGTTTCTGAGTGTGTGTATACGTGCGTGTGTGATACTATCTGTGTTTATGAGTGTATGTATATGTGTGTGTGTGACACGGTGTTAGTGTTTCTGAGTGTGTGTATACGTGTGTGCGTGTGACACTGTGTGAGTGTTTCTGAGTGTGTCTATGTGTGTGTGTGACACTGTGTGAGTGTTTCTGAGTGTGTGTATACATGTGTGTGTGACACTGTCTATGTTTCTGAGTGTGTGTATACGTGTGTGTGTGATACTATCTGTGTTTCTGAGTGTATGTATAGTTGTGTGTGTGACACTGTGTGCGTGTTTCTGAGTGTGTGTATAAGTGTGTGTGTGTGACACTGCGTGAGTGTTTCTGAGTGTGTGTATGTGTATGTGTGTGCATGACACTGTGTGAGTGTTTCTGAGTGTGTGTATACGTGTGTGTGTGTGACACTGTGTGAGTGTTTCTGAGTGTGTGTATGTGTGTGTGGGTGTGTGTGACACTGTGTGAGTGTTTCTGAGTGTGTGTATACGTGTGTGTGTGTGACACTGTGTGAATGTTTCTGAGTGTGTGTATATATTTGTGTGTGTGACACTGTGAGTGTTTCTGAGTGTTTGTATATGTGTGTGTGTGTATGACACTGTGTGAGTGTTTCTGAGTGTGTGTATACGTGTGTGTGTGTCACACTGTGCGAGTGTTTCTGTGTGTCTGTATACATGTGTGTGTGTGACACTGTGTGAGTGTTTCACAGTGTGCGCTTACATGTGTGTGAGCGACATTTTGTGAGTGTTTCTGAGTGTGTGTATACATGTGTGTGTGTGACACTGTCTGTGTTTCTGAGTGTGTGTATATGTGTGTGTGTGACACGGTCTGTGTTTCTGAATGTGTGTATACGTGTGTGTGTGACACTGTCTGTGTTTCTGAGTGTGTGTATACGTGCGTTTGTGATACTATCTGTGTTTATGAGTGTATGTATATGTGTGTGTGTGACACGGTGTGAGTGTTTCTGAGTGTGTGTATACGTGTGTGTGTGTGACACTGCGTGAGTGTTTCTGAGTGTGTGTACGTGTGTGTGTGACACTGTGTGAGTGTTTCTGAGTGTGTATATATGTGTGTGTGTGTCTGAGACACTGTATGAGTGTTTCTGAGTGTGTGTGTGTTTGACACTGTGTGAGTGTTTCTGAGTGTGTGTATATATGTGTGTGCGTGACACTGTGTGAGTGTTTCTGAGAGTGTGTATACGTGTGTGTGTGTGTGACACTGTGTGAGTGTTTCTGAGTGTGTGTATACGTGTGTGTGTGTGACACTGTGTGAGTGTTTCTGAGTGTGTGTATATATGTGTGTGTGTGTGTGTGACACTGTGTGAGTGTTTCTGATTGTCTGTATATATGTGTTTGTGTGAAACTGTCTGTGTTTCTGAGTGTGTATATATATGTGTGTGTGTGACACTGTCTGTGTTTCTGAGTGTGCGTATATATGTGTGTGTGTGTGACACTGTGTGAGTGTTTCTGAGTGTCTGTATATATGTGCGTGTGTGACACTGTCTGTGTTTCTGAGTGTGTGTATATATGTGTGTGTGTGACACTGTGTGTTTCTGATTGTGTGGATATGTGTGTGTGTGAGTGACACTGTCTGTGTTTCTGAGTGTGTGTATATATGTGTGTGTGTGACACTGTGTGAGTGTTTCTGAGTGTGTGTATACATGTGTGTGTGTGACACTGTGTGAGTGTTTCACAGTGTGCGCTTACATGTGTGTGAGTGACACTGTGTGAGTGTTTCTGAGTGTGTGTATACGTGTGTGTGACACTGTCTATGTTTCTGAGTGTGTGTATATGTGTGTGTGTGACAATGTCTATGATTCTGAGTGTGTGTATATGTGTGTGTGTGACACTGTCTGTGTTTCTGAGTGTGTATATACATGTGTGTGTGACACTGCCTATGTTTCTGAGTGTGTGTATACGTGTGTGTGTGATACTATCTGTGTTTCTGAGTGTATGTATATGTGTGTGTGAGACACTGTGTGAGTGTTTCTGAGTGTGTGTATGTGTGTGTGTGTGTGACACTGTGTTAGTGTTTCTGAGTGTGTGTATACGTTTGTGTGTGTGACACTGTGTGAGTGTTTCTGAGTGTGTGTATGTGTGTGTGGGTGTGTGTGACACTGTGTGAGTGTTTCTGAGTGTGTGTATACGTGTGTGTGTGTGTGACACTGTGTGAGTGTTTCTGAGCGTGTGTATATATGTGTGTGTGTGACACTGTGAGTGTTTCTGAGTGTGTGTATATGTGTGTGTGTGTATGACACTGTGTGAGTGTTTCTGAGTGTGTGTATACGGGTGTGTGTGTGACACTGTGAGAGTGTTTCTGAGTGTCTGTATACATGTGTGTGTGTGAAACTGTGTGAGTGTTTCACAGTGTGCACTTACATGTGTGTGAGTGACACTGTGTGAGTGTTTCTGAGTGTGTGTATACATGTGTGTGTGTGTGACACTGTCTGTGTTTCTGAGTGTGTGTATATGTGTGTGTGTGACACTGTCTGTGTTTCTGAGTGTGTGTATACGTGTGTGTGTGATACTATCTGTGTTTCTGAGTGTATGTATATGTGTGTGTGTGACACGTTGTGAGTGTTTCTGAGTGTGTGTATACGTGTGTGTGTGTGACACTGTGTGAGTGTTTCTGAGTGTGTATATGTGTGTGTGTGACACTGTGTGAGTGTTTCTGAGTGTGTGTATACATGTGTGTGTGACACTGTCTATGTTTCTGAGTGTGTGTATACGTGTGTGTGTGATACTATCTGTGTTTCTGAGTGTATGTATAGTTGTGTGTGTGACACTGTGTGCGTGTTTCTGAGTGTTTGTATACGTGTGTGTGTGTGACACTGCGTGAGTGTTTCTGAGTGTGTGTATGTGTGTTTGTGTGTGACACTGTGTGAGTGTTTCTGAGTGTGTGTGTACGTGTGTGTGTGTGACACTGTGTGAGTGTTTCTGAGTGTGTGTATGTGTGTGTGGGTGTGTGTGACACTGTGTGAGTTTTTCTGAGTGTGTGTATACGTGTGTGTGTGTGACACTGTGTGAGTGTTTCTGAGTGTGTGTATATATGTGTGTGTGTGACACTGTGAGTGCTTCTGAGTGTGTGTAGATGTGTGTGTGTGTATGACACTGTGTGAGTGTTTCTGAGTGTGTGTATACGTGTGTGTGTGTGACACTGTGCGAGTGTTTCTGAGTGTCTGTATGCATGTGTGTGTGTGACACTGTGTGAGTGTTTCACAGTGTGCGCTTACATGTGTGTGAGCGACATTGTGTGAGTGTTTCTGAGTGTGTGTATACATGTGTGTGTGTGACACTGTCTGTGTTTCTGAGTGTGTGTATATGTGTGTGTGTGACACGGTCTGTGTTTCTGAATGTGTGTATACGTGTGTGTGTGACACTGCCTGTGTTTCTGAGTGTGTGTATACGAGCGTGTGTGATACTATCTGTGTTTATGAGTGTATGTATATGTGTGTGTGTGACACGGTGTGAGTGTTTCTGAGTGTGTGTATACGTGTGTGTGTGTGACACTGCGTGAGTGTTTCTGAGTGTGTGTATGTGTGTGTGTGTGACACTGTGTGATGGTTTCTGAGTGTGTATATATGTGTGTGTGTGTGTGAGACACTGTATGAGTGTTTCTGAGTGTGTGTGTGTGTGTGTGACACTGTGTGAGTGTTTCTGAGTGTGTGTATGTATGTGTGTGTGTGACACTGTGTGAGTGTTTCTGAGAGTGTGTATACGTGTGTGTGTGTGTGACACTGTGTGAGTGTTTCTGAGTGTGTGTATACGTGTGTGTGTGTGACACTGTGTGAGTGTTTCTGAGTGTGTGTATATATGTGTGTGTGTGTGTGTGACACTGTGTGAGTGTTTCTGATTGTCTGTATATATGTGTTTGTGTGACACTGTGTGTGTTTCTGAGTGTGTGTATATATGTGTGTGTGTGACACTGTCTGTGTTTCTGAGTGTGCGTATATATGTGTGTGTGTGTGACACTGTGTGAGTGTTTCTGAGTGTCTGTATATATGTGCGTGTGTGAAACTGTCTGTGTTTCTGAGTGTGTGTATATATGTGTGTGTGACACTGTGTGTGTTTCTGATTGTGTGGATACGTGTGTGTGTGAGTGACACTGTCTGTGTTTCTGAGTGTGTGTATATATGTGTGTGTGTGTGACACTGTGTGAGTGTTTCTGAATGTGTGTATACATGTGTTTGTGACACTGTCTGTGTTTCTGAGTGTGTGTATACGTGTGTGTGTGACACTGTCTGTGTTTCTGAGTGTGTGTATACGTGTGTGTGACACGGTTTGTGTTTCTGAGAGTGTGTATACGTGTGAGTGTGTGTGTGACACTGTGTGAGTGTTTCTGAGTGTGTGTATACGTGTGTGTGTGTGACACTGTGTGAGTTTTTCTGAGTGTGTGTATATATGTGTGTGTGTGTGACACTGTGTGAGTGTTTCTGATTGTCTGTATATATGTGTTTGTGTGACACTGTGTGATTGTTTCTGAGTGTGTGTATACGTGTGTGTGTGTGTGACACTGTGTGAGTGTTTCTGAGTGTGTGTATGTGTGTGTGTGTGACACTGTGTGAGTGTTTCTGAGTGTGTATATATGTGTGTGTGTGTTTGAGACACTGTATGAGTGTTTCTGAGTGTGTGTGTGTGTGTGAGTGACACTGTGTGTGTTTCTGAGTGTGTGTATATATGTGTGTGTGTGACACTGTGTGAGTGTTTCTGAGAGTGTGTATACGTGTGTGTGTGTGTGACACTGTGTGAGTCTTTCTGAGTGTGTGTATACGTGTGTGTGTGTGACACTGTGTGAGTGTTTCTGAGTGTGTGTATATATGTGTGTGTGTGTGTGACACTGTGTGATTGTTTCTGAGTGTGTGTATACGTGAGTGTGTGTGTGACACTGTGTGAGTGTTTCTGAGTGTATGTATATGTGTGTGTGTGACACGGTGTGAGTGTTTCTGAGTGTGTGTATACGTGTGTGTGTGTGACACTGCGTGAGTGTTTCTGAGTGTGTGTATGTGTGTGTGTGTGACACTGTGTGATTGTTTCTGAGTGTATGTATACGTGTGTGTGTGTGACACTGTGTGAGTGTTTCTGAGTGTGTGTATGTGTGTGTGGGTGTGTGTGACACTGTGTGAGTGTTTCTGAGTTTGTGTATACGTGTGTGTGTGTGACACTGTGTGAGTGTTTCTGAGTGTCTGTAAATATGTGTGTGTGTGACACTGTGAGTGTTTCTGAGTGTGTGTATACGTGTGTGTGTATATGACACTGTGTGAGTGTTTCTGAGTGTGTGTATACGTGAGTGTGTGTGTGACACTGTGTGAGTGTTTCTGAGTGTATGTATATGTGTGTGTGTGACACGTTGTGATTGTTTCTGAGTGTGTGTATACGTGTGTGTGTGACACTGTGTGAGTGTTTCTGAGTGTGTGTATACATGTGTGTGTGTTACAATGTGTGAGTGTTTCTGACTGTGTGTATATATGTGTGTGTGTGTGTGACACTGTGTGAGTGTTTCTGATTGTCTGTATATATGTGTGTGTGTGACACTGTCTGTGTTTCTGAGTGTGTGTATATATATGTGTGTGTGTGACACTGTCTGTGTTTCTGAGTGTGTGTATATATGTGTGTGTGTGACACTGTGTGTGTTTCTGAGTGTGTGAATATGTGTGTATGTGCGTGACACTGTCTGTGTTTCTGAGTGTGTGTATATATGTGTGTGTGTGACACTGTGTGAGTGTTTCTGAGAGTGTGTATACGTGTGTGTGTGTGTGACACTGTGTGAGTGTTTCTGAGTGTGTGTATACGTGTGTGTGTGTGACACTGTTTGAGTGTTTCTGACTGTGTGTATATATGTGTGTGTGTGTGTGACACTGTGTGAGTGTTTCTGATTGTCTGTATATATGTGTGTGTGTGACACTGTCTGTGTTTCTGAGTGTGTGTATATATATGTGTGTGTGTGACACTGTCTGTGTTTCTGAGTGTGTGTATATATGTGTGTGTGTGACACTGTGTGTGTTTCTGAGTGTGTGAATATGTGTGTGTGTGAGTGACACTCTCTGTGTTTCTGAGTGTGTGTATATATGTGTGTGTGTGACACTGTGTGAGTTTTTCTGAATGTGTGTATACGTGTGTTTGTGACACTGTCTGTGTTTCTGAGTGTGAGTATACGTGTGTGTGTGACACTGTCTGTGTTTCTGTGTGTGTGTATACGTGTGTGTCTGTGTGTGACACTGTCTGTGTTTCTGAGTGTGTGTATATGTGTATGTATGTGTGACACTGTCTGTGTTTCTGAGTGTGCGTATATACATGTGTGTGTGACACTCTGTGTTTCTGAGTGTGTGTATATGTGTGTGTGTCACACTGTTTGTGTTTCTGAGTGTGTGTATATGTGTGTGTGTGACACTGTCTGTGTTTCTGAGTGTATGTATATGTGTGTGTGTGACACTGTCTGTGTTTCTGAGTGTGTGTATATGTGTGTGTGTGTGACACTGTCTGTGTTTCTGAGTGTGTGTATACGTGTGTGTGTAAGTGACACTGTGTGAGTGTTTCTGAGTGTGTGTATACGTGTGTGTGTGTGACACTGTATGTGTTTCTGAGTGTGTGTTTATATGTGTGTGTTTGTGTGACACTGTCTTTGTTTCTGAGTGTGTGTACATGTGTGTGTGTGACAATGTGTTTCTGAGTGTGTGTATATGTGTGTGTGTGACACTGTGTGAGTGTTTCTGAGTGTGTGTATACGTGTGTGTGTTTGACACTGCGTGAGTGTTTCTGAGTGTGTGTATGTGTGTGTGTGTGACACTGTGTGAGTGTTTCCGATTGTGTGTATACATGTGTGTGTGTGACACTGTGTGAGTGTTTCTGCGTGTGTGTGTGTGTGTGTGTGTGTGTTTGTGTGACACTGTGTGAGTGTTTCTGAGAGTGTGTATACGTGTGTGTGTGTGTGACACTGTGTGAGTGTTTCTGAGTGTGTGTATACGTGTGTGTGTGTTACACTGTGTGAGTGTTTCTGATTGTCTGTATATATGTGTGTGTGTGACACTGTCTGTGTTTCTGAGGGTGTGTATATATATGTGTGTGTGTGACACTGTCTGTGTTTCTGAGTGTGTGTATATATGTGTGTGTGTGACACTGTGTGTGTTTCTGAGTGTGTGAATATGTGTGTATGTGCGTGACACTGTCTGTGTTTCTGAGTGTGTGTATATATGTGTGTGTGTGACACTGTGTGAGTGTTTCTGAGAGTGTGTATACGTGTGTGTGTGTGTGACACTGTGTGAGTGTTTCTGAGTGTGTGTATACGTGTGTGTGTGTGACACTGTGTGAGTGTTTCTGACTGTGTGTATATATGTGTGTGTGTGTGTGACACTGTGTGAGTGTTTCTGATTGTCTGTATATATGTGTGTGTGTGACACTGTCTGTGTTTCTGAGTGTGTGTATATATATGTGTGTGTGTGACACTGTCTGTGTTTCTGAGTGTGTGTATATATGTGTGTGTGTGACACTGTGTGTGTTCTGAGTGTGTGAATATGTGTGTGTGTGAGTGACACTGTCTGTGTTTCTGAGTGTGTGTATATATGTGTGTGTGTGACACTGTGTGAGTGTTTCTGAATGTGTGTATACGTGTGTTTATGACACTGTCTGTGTTTCTGAGTGTGTGTATATGTGTATGTATGTGTGACACTGTCTGTGTTTCTGAGTGTGTGTATATACGTGTGTGTGTGACACTCTGTGTTTCTGAGTGTGTGTATATGTGTGTGTGTCACACTGTTTGTGTTTCTGAGTGTGTGTATATGTGTGTGTGTGACACTGTCTGTGTTTCTGAGTGTATGTATATGTGTGTGTGTGACACTGTCTGTGTTTCTGAGTGTGTGTATATGTGTGTGTGTGTGACACTGTCTGTGTTTCTGAGTGTGTGTATACGTGTGTGTGTAAGTGACACTGTGTGAGTGTTTCTGAGTGTGTGTATACGTGTGTGTGTGTGACACTGTCTGTGTTTCTGAGTGTGTGTTTATATGTGTGTGTTTGTGTGACACTGTCTGTGTTTCTGAGTGTGTGTATATGTGTGTGTGTGACACTGTGTTTCTGAGTGTGTGTATATGTGTGTGTGTGACACTGTGTGAGTGTTTCTGAGTGTGTGTATACGTGTGTGTGTGTGAGTGACACTGTCTGTGTTTCTGAGTGTGTGTATATGTGTGTGTGACACTTTCTGTGTTTCTGAGTGTGTGTACACCTGTGTGTGTTTTACACTGTGTGAGTGTTTCTGAGTGTGTGTATACGTGTGTGTGTGACACTGTCTGTGTTTCTGAGTGTGTGTATATGTGTATGTGACACTGTCTGTGTTTCTGAGTGTGTGTATATGTGTGTGTGTGACACTGTCTGTGTTTCTGTGTGTGTGTATATGTGTGTGTGTGACACTGTGTGAGTGTTTCTGAGTGTGTGTATACGTGTGTGTGTGAGTGACACTGTCTGTGTTTCTGAGTGTGTGTATACGTGTGTGTGTGTGACACTGTCTGTGTTTCTGAGTGTGTGTATATGTGTGTGTGTGTGTGACACTTTCTGTGTTGCTGTGTGTGTGTATATGTGTGTGAGTGACACTGTCTGTGTTCCTGAGTGTGTGTATACCTGTGTGTGTGTGACACTGTCTGTGTTTCTGCGTGTGTGTATATGTGTGTGTGTTACACTGTGTGAGTGTTTCTGAGTGTGTGTATACATGTGTGTGTGACACTGTCTGTGTTTCTGAGTGTGTGTATATGTGTGTGTGTGACACTGTCTGTGTTTCTGAGTGTGTGTATATGTGTGTGTGTGACACTGTCTGTGTTTCTGAGTGTGCGTATATGTGTGTGTGTGACACTGTCTGTGATTCTGATTGTGTGTATATGTGTGTGTGTGTGACACTGTCTGTGTTTCTGAGTGTGTGTATATGTGTGTGTGTGACACTGTCTGTGTTTCTGAGTGTGTGTATATGTGTGTGTGTGAGTGACACTGTCTGTGTTTCTGAGTGTGTGTATATGTGTGTGTGTGAGTGATACTGTCTGTGTTTCTGAGTGTGTGTATATGTGTGTGTGCGACACTGTCTGTGTTTCTGAGTGTGTGTATATATGTGTGTGTGTGTGACACTGTGCGAGTGTTTCTGGGTGTGTGTATATGTGTGTGTGTGACACTGTCTGTGTTTCTGAGTGTGTGTATATGTGTCTGTGTGACATTGTCTGTGTTTCTGAGAGTGTATATATGTGTGTGTGTGACACTGTCTTGGTTTCTGAGTGTGTGTATATGTGTGTGTGTGACACTGTCTGTGTTTCTGAGTGTGTGTATATGTGTGTGTGTGAGTGACACTGTCTGTGTTTCTGAGTGTGTGTATATGTGTGTGTGTGTGACACTGTCTGTGTTTCTGAGTGTGTGTATATGTGTGTGTGTGACACTGTCTGTGTTTCTGAGTATGTGTATATGTGTGTGTGTGACACTGTCTATGTTTCTGAGTGTGTGTATATGTGTGCGTGTGATACTGTCTGTGTTTCTGAGTGTATGTATGTGTGTGTGTGATACTGTCTGTGTTTCTGAGTGTGTGTATATGTATGTGTGTGACACTGTCTGTGTTTCTGAGTGTGTGGATATGTGTGTGTGTGACACTGTCTGTGTTTCTAAGTGTGTGTATATGTGTGTGTGTGACACTGTCTGTGTTTGTGAGTGTGTGTATATGTGTGTGTGTGACACTGTCTGTGTTTCTGAGTGTGTGTATATGTGTGTGTGTGACACTGTCTGTGTTTCTGAGTGTGTGTATATGTGTGTGTGTGTGACACTGTCTGTGTTTCTGAGTGTGTGTATATGTGTGTGTGTGTGACACTGTCTGTGTTTCTGAGTGTGTGTATATGTGTGTGTGTGTGACACTGTCTGTGTTTCTGAGTGTGTGTATATGTGTGTGTGACACTGTCTGTGTTTCTGAGTGTGTGTATATGTGTGTGAGTGACACTGTCTTTTTTTCTGAGTGTGTGTATATGTGTGTGTGTGTGACACTGTTTGTGTTTCTGAGTGTGTGTATATGTGTGTGTGTGACACTGTCTGTGTTTCTGAGTGTGTGTATATGTGTGTGTGTGTGACACTGTCTCTGTTTCTGAGTGTGTGTATATGTGTGTGTGCGACACTGTCTGTGTTTCTGATTGTGTGTATATGTGTGTGTGTGACACTGTCTGTGTTTCTGAGTTTGTGTATATGTGTGTGTGTGACACTGTCTGTGTTTCTGAGTGTGTGTATATGTGTGTGTGTGTGTGACACTTTCTGTGTTTCTGAGTGTGTGTATATGTGTGTGTGTGTGAGACACTTTCTGTGTTTCTGAGTGTGTGTATATGTGTGTGTGTGTGTGACACTGTCTGTGTTTCTGAGTGTGTGTATATGTGTGTGTGTGACACTGTCTGTGTTTCTGAGTGTGTGTATATGTGTGTGAGTGACACTGTCTTTTTTTCTGAGTGTGTGTATATGTGTGTGTGTGTGACACTGTTTGTGTTTCTGAGTGTGTGTATATGTGTGTGTGTGACACTGTCTGTGTTTCTGAGTGTGTGTATATGTGTGTGTGTGTGACACTGTCTCTGTTTCTGAGTGTGTGTATATGTGTGTGTGCGACACTGTCTGTGTTTCTGATTGTGTGTATATGTGTGTGTGTGTGACACTGTCTGTGTTTCTGAGTGTGTGTATATGTGTGTGTGTGACACTGTCTGTGTTTCTGAGTGTGTGTATATGTGTGTGTGTGACACTGTCTGTGTTTCTGACTGTGTGTATATGTGTGTGTGTGAAAGCGAGGGCAGGATTTTTCTCTCTCGGGTGCGTATGCGCCCAAACTGAACAGGAGAAAAATAGCTCACGGTGACATCAAGCGTACATCCCATTATTTTGGTCGGCGGGTCTGTTGAGGAGTCAGCAATGCGCCCACCGCCAATTAAGAGGGTTATTAAGCCCATTAATAAATTCATTGAAGTGCATTTTTCCCTCCTTGTCCAACCTTACAGTTGGCGAGCGGGTGAAAAAGCCAAGCGGCATTTGGATTTTTCAGGAAACCTCATCCAAGGAGCAGGATGAGGTTTCCGATGTTAATCAAAAATAAAATAAAAAGGCTTAAATCTCATTTATAACATGTCCCTGCTCATGTGACAGAGACACATGGCTGGGATATGTTTACCTTAATTTTAAAGCCTTTATTTTTAATGTCAGAAATCTTCAGCTGCCTGAGGCAGCTCTGTGCCTTCGGGGAGCTTTCACTGTGTCACCCGCACACATGCGCAGACTTCCACACTCGCCCCACCCCCGGCAGCGCTGAGCGTTTCTGTGCCCGATTACGCTGGCTGCCCATCAATCGCTGGCGGGGCCCGATTGCGGGCAGGGGATGGTTGCACGGCTGCGCCCAGACCCAACCACCGGCACGCGGGAGCCGGAATTGTGCCCGCCAACGTTTACAAGGCCATTAAAAAGTCAATTCAGCTGGATTGTACATTTCCTGTGAGATGTCACACAGGAAAAACAGGCAGGCGGACAGTGAATTATTTGCTAAACTTCATCCAAGGGAGGGTTAAAAAGGGTCAGCAGCATTGTCAGTGTGATTAGTGAGGAGTTTGGGAGATAGTTTGCTGCTGGTTGCTTATTTGAACTTGACAACTTCGTCTCTGTTCTGACCTTCATTCTTAGCATTTCCAGGCCTCATTTCAGGGCTTATTGCTGTCTGCCAGGCCCCTGGAGGATTCAGACTGTGTGGACCCTTCCAGGTATCAGACAGCCTTCCCTTACCCTGGGAATGGGGATTGTGTCTCCGCTAGGGCACCTCCTCTGAGGACGGACAGAGGGGCAGAGGGAGAGGAGGTCAGGTGTCACAATGCAGCTTCAGGAGAGGGACCTGTGGGAGGAGAGACGCAGGCACAAGGAGCACAGGGCCAGCAGCTAGTCCAAGGTGGAAGGGGCTGCAGAAGACACCACTATCCTGCTGCCAGGGTTTACAGGCAGCGATGCAGCTACCTCAATATGTCTGAGGTGCAATGCCAAAGGAGGCTCGGTCTCTCCAGGGAGACAGTGACCTCCATCTGTCAGAGGATCGGCCCTGAGATCAGCTCCGACTGTGGGGGTGGACACCCTATGCCAGTGTCTCTGAAGGTCACAGTGACACTCAACTTCTATGCTTCCGGCTGCTTCCAGGGGGTCAGTGGGGGATCTTTGTGGAGTCTCCCAATCAGCTATCCACAGTTACAGCAAACTGGTGACAGAAGTTCTGTTCAGGTGGGTACTGACCTTAATTTTTTACCGTATGGACAAGGCCAGCCAGGCTGAGTGAGCCAGAGGCTTCGCAGTGATTGCTGGTTCCCCCATGTCCAGGGTGCTATAGACTGTACACATGTGGCCATCAAGGTTCCAGCGGGTCAGCCGAGTGCCTTCATCAACAGGAAGGGCTTCCACTCCATGAACGTGCAGATAGTGTGTGACAACAGGATGCTGATTCTACAAGTCTGTGCAAGGTACCCAGGCAGCTCCCATGACACTTACATCCTGAGACACTCCCAGGTGCTGAGGCTCTTCAGCGCTCCAGCCCGGCTGGATGGATGGCTGCTGGGTGACAAGGGCTATCCCCTCAGAATGATGCCTCTCCGCCACCCAAGAACAGAGGCCGAGCAGCGGTATAATAGGAGTCAGGCCCCCACAAAGGCTGTGATAGAGAGAACCACAGGTCTTCACAAGATGCGCTTCTGATCCCTGGACTGTTCAGGGGGACACTCTACAATACCCCCCAGAGCGGGTGTCACTGATAGCGGTTACATGCTGCACTCTCCACAATCTGGCACTGGCAAGGGGGGGACCCACTGGAGGAAAAGGATCTTGAGGCAGCTCCACAGGCCACAGAGGATGAATCCAGTGGTGAGTCAGAAGAGGAGCTGGTGAGGAGAACACTGAGGGTGTGGAGTGAAACCTAGATACCCTCCAGGGAGGCAGGGTACCTCATTCATCTCCCACACCAACACTGACCAGCCGAGTTTAGTGACTGTGTGAGGGCTGTAGGTCCAAGCACATCCCCGGGAAGCCCTGATTCTGTCCCTGAAGCTGCCTCTCCATGAGAGTCGCCACTCTCTCAATGGAGGAGGCAGTTCGCTCAGCCATGAGGGTCAATGCAGTCCTCATGCTCTGCATGTACTCCTCCAGAACGGAGACCATGGCACACAGACCCTCATGGATCTCCACCAGATCCTCCCACACATCCCGCTGGACATCCAGCATCTGTCACCTAATGGATGACTCCAGAGGCTCATCATCAGCCTTCGACTCAGCATCATCCTGGTCCCCATCAGTCCTCCGACTGCTGGCATCTTGGGCCTCTGCCTGCTTCTCAAGTGAGTGTGAAGTGCCCTCATTGCTGTGCACCAACATTCTAGCTGCCAATCTAATACCCACCGAGGTGTTGGCATCTGCGTTGATGTCTGGTTCAGGGAGCGGGTGTGACGGAGGTGCCAATGTAGCCTAGTGATCCTCCGGTGTCAGGAGTGCCCCTTCGGGGTCCAGAGAGCGAGTGTGTACTGGGGAATCTAAGGGAGAATAGGACAGGTCATTAGTTAAAGTCATCACACTGTCACTGTGTGTGCCAGGCACCCTGGGTGAGACAATGGAGATCTGCATCATGGTGCCCTTGTCTTTCAATGATCAATGGGGACTCCAGGTTTGAGGCTCCCATCAATGAAGAGACGACACTGGAATGTTGCACAATCCGAAACTCTCACCTCTGTGCACTGCACTCTGACCTCCGTCTGGTACCCCAGCCTCTCCATGCCCGGCTGCACGGGGAGTGTGCCAGCTCTCCAGCTCGAGGACGCTCTGCTGGAATCTGCTGAGCAGAAGCAGGTGGGTGGGCCCTCCGCCCGTCTGTGACCCTCTCTGATTGGTAATGGCTCATCTTCTCCTGAAAGGACAGAGGAGCATTGATGAGTCCACTCTCTACCTGCAGCCCCACTGCAGCCTGTACAACCCCAGCTGAGGAACACCTCGCAGGGCACCTCCGAGTCGTGGCCCTCGACCCACCAGACACTCAGTTCAAGCAGCCAGGGCTCACCCCCTTGGCCGGCTCCGATGTCAGTGACAGTTGGCACTCAGACTCTAACGGCCCTGAGCTCCACGGGGGGAAAGCTACACCTTAACACCTCAACACACTGACCCACGCCACAGGGTACTCACCCTTCCCCAGCGACAGCAGGTCATTGAACCCCTTCCGGCACTGCACCCGTGTGCACCGCACCACCTCACGGCTGCTAACCTGCACTGTCACCTCCTCCTGTGCCCTCTTGGTGAGGTGTGGTTGTCACCTCCTCCCAACTCCGGGACAAGCGTGTCCCACCTGGTAGCCACCTCTTCCAGTAGGACCGCGAGGCACTCATCCGAAAACCTGGGGGTGCTGAGTGCCCACCTGAGCTGCCCTCCTGCCTGGTGTCTCCAGCCGCAGTATCAAGAAACAGAAGAGAGGATCCTCCTGTGGCAGCCTCCAAGGGGCTGCCTGGGCTGTTTAAAAACTGCCAGAGGACCCGGCGACTGGCAATTCCCCGCCCTCGCTCAGCCAGTGGGGAGACGCGTTTCACGCTGGCTCGGCCTTAACTGATGCCAGTGTGAAATTGCGGCCAGGGTCCAATTGCGGCAGCAGCACATTTCCTGGCCGATTCTGGGCCATCGACTGAACCTGCCCGACAAACCGAAACTTTGGCCCTGTGTGTGTGTGTGTGTGTGTGTGTGTGTGTGTGTGTGTGTGTGTGTGTGTGTGTGTGTGTGTGTGTGTGTGACACTGTGTGTGTGTGTCTGACACTGTGTGATTGTGAGTGTATGTGACACTGTGTGTATGTGTGTGACACTGTGTGTTTCTGAGTGTGTGTGTATGTGTGTGACACTATGTGTATGTGTGTTTGTGACACTGTGTGTTTCTGAGTGTGTGTGACACTGTGTTTATGTGTGACAGTGTATGACACTGTGTTTCTGAGTGTGTGTGTGTGTGTGTGTGTGTGACACTGTGTGTATGTGTGACAGTGTGTTTGTGTGAGACACTGTGTGAGTCTGAGTGTGTGTGTGTGTGTGTGACACTGTGTATGTGTGACAGTGTATGACACTGTGTTTCTGAGTGTGTGTGTGTGTGTGTGACACTGTGTGTATGTGTGACAGTGTATGACACTGTGTTTCTGAGTGTGTGTGTGTGTGTGTGACACTGTGTGTATGTGTGACAGTGTGTTTGTATGAGACACTGTGTGAGTCTGAGTGTGTGTGTATGTGTGTGACACTGTGTTTATGTGTGACAGTGTATGACACTGTGTTTCTGAGTGTGTGTGTGTGTGTGTGACACTGTATGTGTGACAGTGTGTGTGTGTGTGACACTGTGTGTATGTGTGACAGTGTGTTTGTGTGAGACACTGTGTGAGTCTGAGTGTGTGAGTGTGTGTGTGTGTGTGTGTGTGAGACACTGTGTGAGTCTGAGTGTGTGTGTGTGTGTGACACTGTGTGTATGTGTGACAGTGTGTTTGTGTGAGACACTGTGTGAGTCTGAGTGTGTGTGTGTGTGTGTGAGACACTGTGTGTATGTGTGACAGTGTGTGTGTGTGAGACACTGTGTGAGTCTGAGTGTGTGTGTGTGTGTGTGTGTGTGACACTGTGTGTATGTGTGACAGTGTATGACACTGTGTTTCTGAGTGTGTGTGCGTGTGACACTGTGTGTATGTGTGACAGTGTGTGTGTGTGTGACACTGTGTGTATGTGTGACAGTGTGTTTGTGTGAGACACTGTGTGAGTCTGAGTGTGTGTGTGTGTGTGTGTGACACTGTGTGCATGTGTGACAGTGTGTGTACGTGTGACAGTGTGTGTGTGTGAAACACTGTGTGAGTCTGAGTGTGTGTGTGTGTGTGTGTGACACTGTGTGTATGTGTGACAGTGTGTTTGTGTGAGACACTGTGTGAGTCTGAGTGTGTGTGTGTGTGTGTGTGACACTGTGTGCATGTGTGACAGTGTGTGTACGTGTGACAGTGTGTGTGTGTGAAACACTGTGTGAGTCTGAGTGTGTGCCTGTGTGAATATATGTGAGTCCAGGGAAATTAAAGCTTTGACATCAGAAACTTTAATGCCTGTGAAGGACCTTACTCCCTGACATAGTTTGTCTCTTCTGATCTCCTTCCTATCGATCTGCTGATTACTATCTGTTAATTAATGTTTTCTAAACCCTGTTTTGTATTAATCAGCTAAAAAAAAATGAAAATAAGTGTCACTTGGGACCCAGAGGCAGAGGTGTCGTCCAGATAGAAATCTCCAATAGCAAGTAATGAAAGTGATCTGCATCATTCAATATCCCCCTTACAGGATTCTTCAGCCCTGTAGCTATAATGATGGAGCTGAAATGAATGCTGTCATGTGGAGGTCAGTTTGACTTGAATGCAGCTGTCAGTGTTCAATGCTTCAGGCAGTTCTCTCTGCTCCTCACCAGCCTAAAAATGCTAAATCTGCATTTTGATCCTCAGAGCTGTTGAGTGGTTGAGTTTCTGTACATTAAATGGTGAAAGTTAATGAGGTGCTTATGATGTGGAAAGATTTTGTATCCAAATTTTCAATCAGTTTTCATTTTCAGAAAAAAATATACATCAGAATTCAGCCACTCCCTTGCCCCGACTTTTTCCACCCTTCCCCACCCCCTCTCTGTCCTTCCCCCTCACTCCAACCATCCCCACCCCCACTTCCATCTCTCCCAACTCCTGTTCTTCTCCCAGCTTTACCTTGGCTCTCACCCGACTCTTTTCCCCAACCCCATGCACCTTCCTCGCCCCCACTCTTTGCCCCCCCCCCCAACAACCCCTAAACTTTCTCTCTACACACACCCATCCACCAACCCTTGTGCTCCCACCATGGTTTCCCCCCACCCCCCACTCTTACACCCCCACCCCAGCTCCCTCCTACCCACAGATCACCAAGTTAGGATATGTGACAGGAAACAAGATCAGTAAGGAAATCGTGGTGAGGTGGTTGGTTCCTGAAAGCTGAAAGTCATAAAGGAGGACAGAGCCAGAGATGAGATGAGTTATAGTTTACAGTGAGGAGTGACTCTGCCACAATGTTGGTTGGCAGAGAAGGCGGCACAGGGAAGTTTAACCTAACCAGGGGATCAGGGGGTCGTAGATGGGAGGAGACAACATTTGATGTGACCCTCCTGAAGTTGCAGCTTCAAAGTCCAGTAAACTTGATCTGCCAATCTTACATTTGTCTCAATTCTCACAGGTTTCTCCACATTGTCACTGGGAGATCAGATGGGACTCCTGCAGAGTGCCTGGATGGAGGTGCTGATCCTGGGTGTTGTGTTCCGCTCGCTGCCCTATGATGAAGGATTGGTCTATGCGGATGATTTAATCATGGAGCGAGAACAATGTCGGATGGTTGGATTACTTGACCTCTACTGCACACTCCTGCAACTGGTTACAAAGTACCGCAAGCTTCAACTTGATAAGGAAGAGTTTGTGACACTGAAAGCCATGGCCCTGGCTAATTCAGGTACAAATCACCTCCCGATCTCAGCCTATACTATGGAGAATGGTAGCATTGTGGTTATGATGCTGGACTAATAATCAAGAGACCTGGACCAAAGTGCTGGAGACATGAGTTAAAATCCCAGCTTGACAGCTGGGGAATTTAAATTCAATTAATGAAATAAATCTCGAATTAAAAGCTAGTCTCAGTCATCATGAGCTTGGATTCTTGCAAAATCCCATCTGGTTTACGAAGGTCCTTTAGGACAGGAAGTCGATCATTCTTAGCTGGCCTGGCCTACATTTGACTCTAGACCCACAGCAACGTGATCATAAGATCAGAAAACATAGGAGCAGAAGTAAGCCATTCGACCCATCTAGCTTGCTCTGCCATTTGATAAGGTGGTGGGGCGGATCTGACTGTGGCCTTAACTCCAGTTTCCTGTCTGACCCCATAACCCTTGAAAACTTCATCCAATTCAACCTTGAATATATTCAGTGACCCAGCCTCTGCTTTTTGGGGAAGAGAACTCCAAAGGCTTGTGACCCTCTAAGAGAAGAAATTCCTCCCTGTGAGAGACCATTATTTTAAAAATATGCCTCCTAGTTCTAGCTTCCCCCACAAGAGGAAACGTCCTCTCAGCATGTCCCCTCTCAAGCCCTCTCCGAATCTTATGTGTTTCAATAAGATCACCTGTCATTCTTAATAACCCCAATGGGTTTGACTCAACCTGCTCAACCTTTCCTCATAAGACAACCCTTCATCCCAGGAATCAGCCTAGTGAATATTCTCTGAACTGCTTCTAATGCAAGTATATCCCTCCTTAAGTATTAAGACTGAAACTGTAATAATGCTCTTGGTGCAGCCACACCAATGCCCTGTACAGTTTTATACTTCAGCCAACAGTCCATTTGCCTTCCTAATTACTTGCTGTACCTGCACACTAATTTTTTGTGATTCATGTACCAGGACACCCAGATCCCTCTGTACTGCAGCATTCTGCAGTCTCTCTCCCTTTAAATAACATTCTGCTTTTCTATTCTTCCTGCCAAAATGGACAATCTCACATTTTCCCACATTATACTCCACAGGGCAAATTTCTGCCCAATCACTTAATAACCTTTCGATATCTCTTTGCAGACTCTTTGTTTCCTCTTCACAAATTCCTAACTATTTTTGTATCATCAGCAAATTTGGCTATAATACAGTTGGTCCCTTCATCTAACTCATTGATGTAGATTGTAAGTAGTTGAGGCCCGGCACTGATCCCTGTGGCTCTCCGTTTGTTACGGTTTGCCAACACAAAAATGACCCATTCATCCCAACTCCTTGTTTCCTGTTAGTTAACCAATCCTCTATTCATGCTAAGATATCACCATAACACCATGAGCTCTTATCTTGTGCAGTAATCTTTAATGAGGGACCTTCTCAAATACCTTTTGGAAATCCAAATACACCACATTTACTGGTTCTCCTTTTTCCACCCTGCTTGTTACATCCTCAAAGAACTCCAATAAATTTGTCAAACATGATTTTCCTTTCATAAAACCATGTTGACTCTGCTGATTGTATTATGATTTTCTACATGTCCTGCTGCCACCTCCTTAATAATAGATTCTACCAATGACAGATGTTAGAATAGCTGGCCTATAGTTTCCTGCTTTGTGAATCCCTCCTTTCTTGAATAATGGAGTTACATTTGCAGTCATCCAATCGATTGGGACATTTCCAGAATGTAGGAAATTTTTGAAAATTAAACCCATGCATCCATTATCTCTGCAGCCACTTCCTTTAAGAGCCTAGAATATAGACCATCAGTCCAGGTGATCATGATTGTTTTAAGTTCCTCCCTCCCTTTTGCCTCTTGCTTTTCCTTGGGATTCTTTCTGTGTCTCCTACTGTGAAGACATCTAAAAAATACTGTGATAAAAGCAAAATATTGCTGATGCTGGAAATCTGAAACAAAAACAAAAATACCTGGAAAAACTCAGCAGGTCTGACAGCATCTGCGGAGAGGAATACAGCTAACATTTTGACTCCGTATTACTCTTCAACAGAACTATAGAATTATAGAAATGTGGTGAAATATAAGCTGATAGAGGGGGCTGGGACAGGTAGAGCTGGATAGAGGGTCAGTGATAGATGGAGTCAAAGAAGAGATTGCCAAAGATGTCATAGACAAGAGGACAAAGGGGTGTTGATGGTGGTGATATTATCTAAGGAGTATGCTAATGGTCACATTAAGGGTAGAAAGCAGGACAAACAAGTGGCAGATGGCCCTAGTGGGGGTGGGGTGGGGGGAAGGGATCAAGATGGGCTAAAAGGTGGAGATAAAATGATAGATTTAAAAATATTTGGGAAAAGAAAAATATATTTAAAAAATATAAATTATTAGAAAATGGGGGATCAGAAAAGGGGTGGTGATGGAGGAGAGAGCTCATGATCTGAAGTTGTTGAACTCAATGTTAAGCCCGGAAGGCTGTAAAGTGCCTGATCGGAAGATGAGGTGCTGTTCCTCCAGTTTGCGTTGGGCTTCACTGGAACAATGCAGCAGGCCAAGGACAGACATGTGGGTATGAGAGCAGGGTGGAGTGTTGAAATGGCAAGCGACAGGGAGGTCTGGGCCATGCTTGCGGACAGACCAAAGGTGTTCAAAATACTTGTTCAAAGCCTCAGCTATTTCCTTGGTTCTCATTATTATTTCCCCATTCTCAGCCTCTAAGGGACAAATGCTCACTTTAGCTACTCTCTTTCTTTTTATATACTTGTAGCAGAGTGAACTGTCTGTTTTTGCTAGTTATTTCTCATACTCCAATTTCTCTCTCTTTATTTTTTGAAGTCATCCTTTGCTGGTTTCTAAACTATTCCAAATCTTCTGGGCTACCACGAATCTTTGCAGCATTGTTCATCTTTTCTTTCAATTTGATACCATCCTTAACTTCCTTGGTTAACCATAGATGCTTCATCCTACTTATCAAGACTTTCTTTATCAATGGAATATATTTTTGTTGAGTTATAAAATATCTCCTTAAATGTCTGCCACTGCTTCTCTGTTGTTGTCCTTTTTAACCTATATTCCTATTCTATTTTAGCCAACTCTGTCCTCATACCCTTATAAGTTTAAGACACTAGTTTCAGGCCCACATTTTCACACTCAAGCTGAATGTGAAATTCTATCATGTTATGATCATTTGTACCTAGGGGATCCTTTACTATAAGGTCATTAATTAATCCTGTCTCATCACACATTACCAGTTCTAAAATAGCCTGTTCCCTTCTTCACCTGTTCTGAAGAAGTCATACAGACTCGAAATGTTAACTGTGTTCCTCTCCGCAGATGCTGCCAGACCTGCTGAGTTTTTACAGCTATTTTTGTTTTTGTAGCCAGTTCCCTTGTTTGTTTCAGATGTATTGTTCCAGGAAACTGTCCTGAATATGCTCAATGAACTCATCCTCCAGGCTACTTTTGCCAATTTGATTCATCCAATCTATGTGAAGATTATTGCAGGACACTTCTTACAAGCCCCCATTATTTTCTGATGCATATTCAATCCTACAGTGGGGCCTTAATGCCACTCCCACCAATGACTTTGATTCATTTGCTATCTTTTATCTCCACCCAGACTGATTCCACATTTTGATCCTCCAACCAAGATCATTTCTCACCATTGTACTAATTTCATCCTTTATTAACAGAATCATCCCACCTCCCTTTCTTCCTGTCCTTCCAAAATGTCAAATGCCCCTGGATTTTCAGATCCAAAGTCACTTTGGAACCATGTGTCTGTAATGGCTATTATATTGTACTAATTTATTTCCATTCGAGAATCCTCGAATAGTACAGCACAGAAAAAGGCCAATAGGCCAATTGAGTCTATGTCGGCTCTTTTGAAGAGCTACCCAGTTAATTCCACTCCTGTCCACTTTATCTATATCCCTCCAAACATTCCTCTTTCAAACAGCCTAATGCTAACAATTCATCTACCTTGTTACGGTTGCTGTGTGAATTTAGATTAAGAGCCTTTAATTCTGCCTTTTCATCATGTTTGTCTGCTCTGTCCCTTCCTGTCACGTTCGGATTATCATTACCCACATCGCTAACCTGCATTATTGCTCCGTTCTTCCTCTTTATCTTTCCAAATCTTCCCTTACAACATCCCCCACCCACCCCCACAATTTAGTTTAAAGTCCTTTCTACAGCTCTAGTTATACAATTCACCAATATACAGGTCCCAGTGTGATTCAGGTGAAGGTCATCCCAACAGTACAGCTCCCACTTTTCCCAGTATTGGTGCCAGTGTCCCAAGAATCGAAATCCATTTCTCCCACATCAATCTCTGAGACACACATTTAACCCTCTGTTCTATTGACCCTGTGCCAATTTGCTTGTGGCTCAGGTAGAGATCCAGAGGTTATTACCTTTGTGGTTCTGCTTTTTAATTCAGTCCCCAGCTTCCTGTACTCCCTCAGATGCTCTTGTCCCTTCCTTAATCCTACCCATTTCATTGGTTCCCACATGGACCATGACAACTCAATCCTTTCCCCCACACTCCAAGTTCCTCTCCCACCCTGAGGAGATGTCTTTAAACCTGGCCCAGGTAAGCAGCATAGCCTCAGGGCTCAAGCTCTTGGCTAAAGAGAACAGTATCTATCCCTCCAACTATACTGTCCCTACTACAACTACATTCCCTTTTACTCCCCCCACTTGACTGGCTCTCTGCGATTCAGCGCTGTGCTCTGTTTTGCTCACCCAGTCCCAGCTTTCATCCACACGAGCTGCAAAAACATCCAAGCTACTGAGCTGAGGCTCCTCCATTGTGAAAGGGATTCTTCCTGAGCCTGTTGACCTTTACTGTTAGTTCTTGTCTTTAAGGTTTTATAAAGGACAAACTTACATGAGGGCAGGGTGTTAGGCTCAACCACAGGCTTGTATATTAACAAACCCCACCCCCCGTGCCCCAATACAAGAGCTCGAAACTAGTGCAATGATGCTGCACTAAATGCTGATATTATTAATAAAAACCTCCATCAAAAATAAAAAACCCACAGGCAAAACCCAAAGTTTCTGCCTCATAAAATTACACGGTCCAACTCAAACCCCCTCAGGATTTAGTTGCCACCCTTAAAACTATCCTTAAACCTCAGCCCCGATATCCTTCAGATCTAGCTGATACTTACAGCTCCCCACATGGTTGGTGGTTCTGGTGCAAGCTGTGGGTCCGTGAATCAGGTTATCTGTTCCTGATCCTCCTTGGTAACTGCAGTGCCAGACCCTACAACCTTGGCCTTTTTATTACAAACTTTATCGACAATGTCCTGGAGATATTCTGTTTGGACGGTCGGTGCTTAGCAGTCTTTTAATTTCTTTAGTTCGGTTCCTGCCTTGGTTCAAACAAACCCATTCATCACAAAGATAAAAGCAAAATACTGCGGATGCTGGAAATCTGAAACAGAAACAAAAATAGCTGGAAAAACTCAGCAGGTCCAACAGCATCTGCGGAGAGGAACACCGTTAACGTTTTGACTCTGTATGACTCTTCATTGATGAAGAGTTCCTCTCCGCAGACGCTGTTGGACCTGCTGAGTTTTTCCAGCTATTTTTGTTTCCATTCATCACAATGTTGTTTCCACAACTGAAATAATGGACCCCATCCCAGTGTGATGTTTCTGGCTCCCGTGTTGATGTGCATGTAATAAAGTCCATTTCACCTTAGCTGTTGTGGATGTTTGTTTGTATATTGGCTGTTGTCTGGGGCTATCTGCCAGGATGGTCTCCCAGTTTCTTTAATTGGATTGTCTGGTGCCATCTACTTTGTGTCTCTGAGATGATAATGTCCCAGTGTCTTTACACAGTATCGACTCGGTTTGGTATTGACATAGTTTGAAGATCAACCCCAGGCAGTACAGCCAGTCTCTGTGTGTTGAGGTTTGGCCTGTTTGTTTTGCATGCTTTTATGTCCATGAAACAAAATTTTTTGGGGGTTTTATATTGAATAAAATTCCAATTGGAGGGGATTCTGACCCTCCAATTGTTACCTTCTGGATCCCCATACCTGCCTCAGTCACAAACACACCGTCCTGTCCCTAACCAGGGGCCAAATCAGAAATACCTAGCCTGGGTCATATCCTCCCCGCTGATGCAGCGCAGTGAAATCCAGCTTATCAACTCTAAGCCCAAAATTCCTTAAACTGCAGACACTTACAACAAGTGTGGTTGCTGTGGGTTACACAGATGTCCACAAGCCCCTTCAAGCTACAGCTGTAACACATCTGCTGCCCTGCCATCTTTATTGTGTTTTGTTTAACTAATTAGGTCTCAAGTTTAGAAATCACTCAACTGGGTGGTTTCCCTTTGAAATAACTGAGTGAGCCACTCAGTTGTATTCAGGGCAGCTCACCACAAACTTCTCAAGGTCAATTAGGGTTGCACAATAAACGCTGGCCTTTCCAGCAACACTCTGGTCCCATGAATGGATAGTGCCTGGGGCTGTTGACACGTCAAGTCTTCTATTCATTTGTGATCTACCCAAGGCTGGTACTTGGCTCATTGTCTGCTGGTGCTTCATCCAGAACTGTTTTCTTGGCAGCTTTTTTAAAAGTGCTGTTTGCCATTGTCTCCGGGCCATGGGAAGGAAGCAGGTCCCAGTTCTACCTCAGCTGGAATAGGAATCAAACCTGGGCTGTTGGCATTAATCTGAACCACACACTAGCCAATTAGTTAACTGAGCTAACCAACCCCCCCACACTTCAAGTGAGGACCAGTGAACATCATTGTTCCTACTGTATGTAACTGTATCAGAGAGACAGTTACAACTGAGAGTCTTACATGAGGGTGCAGTGTAACAGAGAGTGTTATAATGGAGAGTCTTAAACTGAGAGTGGGGCTTAGGCAGGATTATAACTGAGAGTCCTATCGGGCTCCATTTCCTGATGGTTTCTGTCATAAGATTCTGAGGATTCCTGCTCCTTTCGTCCTTTTTATTATCAATTCTTTTTCAAGGACACATTTTCTCTGTGGTTAATTCTAGAAGCTATTGGTGTGGCGTTTATTAATTACAAAAGGATGATCTTGCTGGGATATAATGTGTGCACCAACTGAGGGCTCCACACAGCCACAAAGCATGAGACACAACTCTTTAAATTGTTTGCTGAAAGGAAGCTGATGACCGATAAAGTTATTGACATCTGTCACTTCCTGAGCAAGAGACGTGACCTATTCTATTGACAGAAACCCCTATTCAAAGGTGCTGCTGTCTAGTCTGCAATGTCAAAATCTCCAATGGCCCAGAATAATGGTATATCGTCAGCAAAGGTGAGAGAGGGAGAGAGGTACTAGATTGTGGGCTAGGTTAGGATATATTTATTAGGTGTTAAGGAAAATTGCTCCCTCAGGAAAGAATTAGGATAGGGGCTGTGGAAATAAGAGAAATTGATTTTGTCATTAAGAGCTCATCAATCTAATTGATTGACACAATGTTGTTACTTATCCATTTGTGTTTGTTCATAGAAGCAAGTAATTCCAAAAAGTTCAGAGAGGCACTGAGTGAGGCAAGAGAGAGGGGAGAGGGAGGAGGAGAGAGAGGGGGTGCACGAGGGAGAGAAAAGAGAGGGGGTTAGGGAGGAAAAGAGAGATGGTGTGTGTGAGAGAGTGAGAGAAGTGAGAGAGAGTGAGGGAAGGAGGAGGAGAAGGGGAGAGGGAAGGGAAGATTGAGGAAGAGAATGAGTGAGGGGCAAGAGATTATTTTTATTCTTTCACATTGCTTGCAAGACCAGCATTTGTTGCCCATCCCTAATTGCCCTTGAGAAAGATGGTGAGCTGTCTCCTTGAACCACTGAAAATCCATGTGGTGAAACCACAGTGCTGTTACAGAGGGAATTCCAGGCATTTTGACCCAGCGACAGTGAAGGAATGGTGATATAGTTCCAAGAGAAGATGCTGTATGACTTGTTCCCATGCACCTATTGGCTAGGTGGTGGAGGTCATGGGTTTGGAAAGGGCTCTTGAAGGAGCCTTAGTGAGAGAGGGGAGGGAGAGTGAGGGACAATCCAAGTAGCTAGAAACTTCCTCTCTTCCAATGATATCTGTACTGAGCCTCTCTCCTCATTTATCTCTGTTCTAAGGGTGGCCAAGTTGCTACTATTAATGATAGAGCTGATCTGCAGACACTTCTTAGGTGGAAATATTAAGTTTATTTACAATGTACAATGGAGGAGAGTGCGAGAGGAGGACCCTGGGACAGTCAGCAGCACCTAGAGGAGAGTGTGAGAGGAGGACCCTGGGACAGCCAGTCAGCAGCACCTAGAGGAGAGAGTGAGAGGAGGACCCTGGGACAGCCAGTCAGCAGCACCTAGAGGAGAGAGTGAGAGGAGGACCCTGGGACAGACAGTCAGCAGCACCTAGAGGAGAGTGTGAGAGGAGGACCCTGGGACAGTCAGTCAGCAGCACCTAGAGGAGAGAGTGAGAGGAGGACCCTGGGGCAGTCAGCAGCACCTCGAGGAGAGTGTGAGAGGAGGACCCTGGGACAGTCAGCAGCACCTAGAGGAGAGAGCGAGAGGAGGACCCTGGGACAGTCAGCAGCACCTAGAGGAGAGTGTGAGAGGAGGACCCTGGGACGGGCAGTCAGAAGCACCTAGAGGAGAGAGCGAGAGGAGGACCCTGGGACAGACAGTCAGCAGCACCTAGAGGAGAGTGTGAGAGGAGGACCCTGGGACAGTCAGCAGCACCTAGAGGAGAGAGCGAGAGGAGGACCCTGGGACAGACAGTCAGCAGCACCTAGAGGAGAGTGTGAGAGGAGGATCCTGGGACAGTCAGCAGCACCTAGAGGAGAGTGTGAGAGGAGGATCCTGGGATAGGCAGTCAGCAGTGCCTGGAGGATCTAGTGTATTAGGGGATCTAGCATTGAATCTGTACTCAGGTAGGAGTAAGGGTAAACTAAAAGTAAGGGTCCATATTCTATTTAGTTAAGATATGTCTGGGGAGCTCAGTCCCGTGATTTGCACGTCCTGCGCCATGTGGGAAATCCTAGACCCTCCTAGGCGGTCTGGATGACCATGTGAGCAGGAGGTGCCTCTGAGTGGAGTAACTCGAGCTCTGGGTTTTGGAGGTTGAGTGGCAGCTGGGTGCACTATGATGCATTCACGAGGCTGAGAGGTTTGTGGACGTGGTCACCCTGCAGCTTAGGGAAGTGCAGGCAGAGAGGGAGTGGGTGACCACCAGACAGAAGAAGGGGACCAGGCTGGTAGTGAGGGAATCCCCTGACTGCATCTCACTAGCAAACCGTTTTTCGGCCTTGGAAAATGGTGAGAGTGACGGTTCCTCTGTGGAGGCCAATCAGAGCAAAGGCCATGGCACTGTGGGCGGTCCAGCTGCTCAGGAGAGGAGGGAGGAATGTGGAACAGCAATAGTGGTAGGGGATTTGTTAGTGAGGGGAGTAGGTGCTTCTGTGGCCGTAGACGTGACTCCAGGATGGTATGTTGCCTCCCAGGTGCCAGGGTCAAGAATGTCACGGAATGGCAGCTCGGCAGGGGGAGGGTGAACAGCCAGAGGTTATGGTCCATGTTAGGTCCAATGACATAGGAAGAAAGAGAAATGAGGTCCTGCAAGCAGACTTTAGAGAGTTAATTAGGAAATTGAAAAGCAGAACTTCAAAGGTAATAATCTCCTGATTACTACTGCCACACAGTAGAGAATATAGGAACAGAACGACAGAGCAGATGAATGTGTGACTGAAGAGAAGGCGCAGGAGGGAGGGCTTTAGATTCTTGGGGCAATGGGGCCATTTCTGGGGGAGGTGGGACCTATACAAATTGGATGGGTTACATCTGAACAGGAATGGGACCAACATCCTCATGGGGAGTTTGCTAATGCTGTTTGGGTGGATTTAAACTAACTTGGCAGAGGATTGGGATCCTGAAAAGTAGTTTAGAGGGGAGAGAAGCTGAGATGGAATTAGAAGTTAAAATGCAAGTAAGTGAGTCTGGAAGACAGAGGAAACACGGACCATATAAGAAAGAACTGAGTTTAGCATGACTAAATAGAATATATTTTAATGCAAGGAGCTTGAGGAATAAGACAGATGAGCAGAGGGCACAGATAGGCACGTGGGTGTATGATATCGTAGCTATGACCGAGACTTGGCTAAAAGGGCAGGATTGGCAGCTCAACTTTCCTGGTTATAGAGTATTTGGATGAGACAGAGAGAAGGATAGCAGAGGTCAGGGGGTTGCTATATTGATCAAGGAATCAATTATAGCAGTGAGGAGGGATGATATCTCGGAAGGATCATCAAATGAGGCCATATGGGTAGAAGTAAAAAACACAAAAGGGGCAAACACGCTGTTGGGTGTGTGGTATAGGCCCCCAAACAGTCAGGGAGAGATAGAGGATCAAATATCGAATCAAATTTCAGAGAAGTGTAAGAATAATAAGGCAGTAACAGTAGAGGATTTTAACTACCAAATATTAACTGGGATAGTTTTAGTGTGCAAGGTAGGGAGGGAGCAAAATTCTTAAGTTGCACTTTTATCCAGTACATAGAAAGCCCAACAATATGAGGGGACAGTTCTGGACCTAATATTCAGAAATGAGTCCGGGCAGGTGGAAGGCTTATCAGTGGGGGAGCATTTGGGAGATAGTGACCATAACTCAGTTAGATTTAGGATAGTTATGGAAAAGGATAAGGTTGGGTCAGGAATAAAAGTTCTAAACTGGAGAAAGGCTAAGATGAGATACAATTTGGCCCAAGTGGACTGGGAGCAGCTACTTGCAGATAAAACTGTCAAAGCAGCCGGAGGCATTCAAGGAGGAAACAGCGAGAGTACAAGGCAAATATGTTCCTGTAAAGACAAAGGGAGGTACCAGGTCCAGAGAATCCTGGATGTTGAGAAACATAAAGCTTAGGATTAAAAAAAGAGAAGTTTATGGCAGATACTGAGAGCTCAGTACAGCATAGAGCAGAGTCCCTAGAGGCATATAAAAAGTGCAGTGGGTATATTAAAAAGGAAATTAGGAAAGCTAAGAGAGTGCATAATGGGTTTTTAAAAATGTATAAAGAGCAAGAGAATAACTCGGGAATGAATAGGGTCAATTAAGGACTATAGAGGTAATGTGTGTATGGACCTGAATGACATGAGTACAGTCCTCACTTAATACTTTGTATTGGTCTTCACAATGGAAAAGGATGATGCAGATGTAGACATCAGGGTGGAGGACTGTGAAATATTAGAGGAAATTAACAGAGAGGGGGTACTAACGGCTTTAGCCGCCTTAAAAGTGGATAAAGCCACAGGCCCCAATGAGATGTGCCCCAGGCTGTTGAGGGAGGCAAGGGAAGAGATAACAGGGGCCCTGACAGTAATTTTAAAATCCTCTCTGGCAACAGGTGAGGTGTCAGAAGACTGGAGGATCACTAATGTTGTCCCAGTATTAAAGAAGGGAGGAAGGGATAGACCAGGAAATTACAGGCCAGTCAGTCTAACTTCAGTGGTGGGGAAGTTACTAGAAAGTATTCTGAATGGCAGAATATATTTACACTTGAAAAGACATGGACTAATCAGGGATAGTCAGCATGGATTTGTTAAGGGAAGGTCGTGTTTGACAAATTTGACTGAATTTTTTGAGGAGGTAACCAGGAGTATTGATGAGGGTAATGCATTTGATGTGGTCTACATGGACTTTAGAAAAGCTTTTGATAAGGTCCCTCATGGCAGACTGGTGAAGAAAGTAGGAGCCCATGGGATCCAAGGCAAAAATTAGCTGAGAGGCAGGAAGCAGAGGGTGGTAGAGGAATGTTTCTGTGACTGGCAGTCTGTTTCCAGTGGGGTTCCACAGGGCTCGGTGCTGGGGCCCTTGTTGCCTGTGGTGTACATTATTGATGTGGACTTAACGTTGGAGGTATGATCAAGAAATTCATGGGTAGTGCGAAAATACGTAGGGTGGTAAATAGTGAGAAGGATAACCAAAAACTGCAGGAGATATGAATAGACTGGTCAGGTGGGCAGAGCAGTGGCAAATGGAACTCAACCTGGAAAAGTGTGAGATAATGAACTTGGGGAGGGCTAACAAGGCAAGAATTACACTATGAATGGTAGGACCCTGGGAAGTACTGAAGATCACAGGGGCCTTGCTGTACATATCCACAGATCCTTGAAGGTAGCAGGGCAGGTAGATTAAGAAGGTTATATGGGATACTTGCCTTTATTAGCTGAGGCATAGAATACAAGAGCAGGGAGGTTATGCTGGAACTGTATAAAATGCTGGTGAGGCCACAGCTGGAGTACTGTGTGCAGTTCTGGTCACCACTTTATAGGAAGGATATGATTGCATTGGAGAGGGTGCAGAGGAGATTTACCAGGATGCTGCCTGGGCTGGAGAGTCTGAGCTCTGAGGAAAGATTGGATAGGCTGGTGTTGTTTTCCTTGGAGCAGTGAAGGTTGAGTGGGAACTTGATGGAGGTGTATAAGATTATGAGGGGCATAGTTAGGGGAGATAAAAAGGTACTTTCCATAGCCAGCGCTTTCTCTAGCGCCTTCTTGAAATCCAGATTCACTTCGGACAATAATCCTTTCTGAATAGAGTCCTCTTTCACACCACACACTAAACAATCTCTGAGCATGTCGTTCAGAGTCGTACTGAACTCACAATGTTCCATTAACTGCTTCAAATTTGCCACGAAGCCTGCAATTGTCTCACTCGGGACTCTATTTTGTGAATGAAACCTGAATCCCTGCATCGTGACTGAGGGCTTTGGTTGAAGATGGCATTTCATGAGATCCCCCAATTCATTGAAACGTTTTGAATCTGGGTGCCCTCAAACTTCAAATCAAACTATAGGCTTTGCTCCCACAAGTACTTAAGAGGATCACCTCTTCTCTTGCCCTGTAATCTTGTTTGCTTGAAAAAAGAACATGAGGCGTTCTATGTAATGAGACTAATTGTCTTTGGCTGGTTCAAAAGGATCAATTCTCTTAAATTGTGGCATTTTGAGAGGGGATAACTTCTTGAATTCTAACAGAGCTTGCTGCTTGCAATCACTGGGCGGGATACAGTGCCGATTTCTTTCTAACTTGATTTCTGCTGTTCAATCCTGTTTTACCCACATCACCAATTTGTTTTAAGGGTGGCTGAGTTGTTGCTATTAATGATAGAGTTGATGTGCAGACACTTCTTGGGTGGAAACATTAAGTTTATTTACAATATACTCATCAGCAACCACATATGTGCTTTCAACTCCAACTCTATCTCCACACTGACTGCTGAGGTAGCCTGCACTACTCTCCTATTGGTTACTACAGATCACGTGATCTTCCTTAACAAGTATTATTCTTAAAGGTACATTATACACAAAATAAAACCATAATTACTACAATCTCTGAATTGAGTTTATATTCTTTTATTTTCTTGATTCTCTCCTTGAATCCGAGAGGTCACTGTGAACAATGCCACTGGGGTCAGGGGACGAACATTAGTTCCAAAGCACAGAATGTCCAAGTGTTTTGTCTTTCACTTGTTAACACCAATTCACCAGTGACACAACAAATACAACCCTTCCTAAACCTCTCAGGCCGCAAGATTCAAACACACCCAAGGAAACAATGAAATATTTTGGGGCAGGCAGGACTGATACCCTTGCAGATACACTACCCCATACTCCACAAACCCCCACCCCCGAACACTCCAAGTCCTCCACGCCCAATCCCCCACAACCCACCCCATCCCCAATGCCCCCCTGCACCCCCATCTCCCACAGATACATACACCCCTAACCTTCTACCCCCCACCCCTACATCCCCCATATACCCCACCTCCCACACTCAATCCCCATCCCACCCACCCCCACAGATTCCTATCACCCCCAAACACCCACATCCCCCCCAACCCAACCTCCCATTACCACAACCCTCACCCCCCGACACATCCCAGCCCCCACCCCTGCCCCTCACACATACACACCCTATATACCAAAACCCCCACACCCCTGTAATCCCACACCCATGCACTGTACTGCTAGATGTTAAAGGTATTGGGATGTCAAACAAAGACGTCCTTCAGAGCAGTGTTGGGCTATAAACTTAATATGATTAATGCCTTTTGTGCAGCTCAGGCATACAAACCTCTGATGCAGATCATTACCATCTAGAAGGACAAGGGCAGCAGATAGACGGGAACACCACCACCTGCAAGTTCCCCTCCAATCACTCACCATCCTGACTTGGAAATATATCACCGTTCCTTCACTGTCGCTGGGTCAAAATCCTGGAACTCCCTCCCTAACAGCACTGTGTGTGTACCTACACAGCATGGACTGCAGCGGCTCAAGAAGGCAGCTCACCACCACATTCTCAAGGGCAACTAGGGATGGACAATAAATGCTGGCCCAGCCAGCGAAGCCCACATCCTGTGAATGAGTAAAAATAAGAGACCAACTGAGCCAAACCTGCACTGAAAGTCTAAACGGGGTTCAATAAGCAGGAAGATATCTAATGTTTTCCTTTATTGGTTACAGATTCAATGAATATTGAAAATGTAGAGGCGATTCAGAACCTGCAGGATATTCTTCATGAGGCTCTGCAGGAGTATGAGAACAACCGGCATCTGGAGGATCCTCACCGCGCTGGCAAACTGCTGATGACATTACCGCTTCTCCGACAGACAGCAAACAAGGCAGTGCATTGCTTCCGCCGAATCATGGCAGAAGGCAAAGTGACAATGCACAAACTGTTCCTCGAGATGCTGGAGGCCAAGGTCTGAAAGCTGGAGTGGAGGATCCGCTTAAACATCTTCCCCTCAAACACAACCACCGTTACCTGCTGACCAGCCATGAACTGCAACCAAGAAACTAACCGGATCCAGACTGAGGTCAGCAGCAGCTCTGGAGCTCAATCCCCACTTGGCTGAGAAATTAAGTTTCACAACCTGGTAACATGTTATTTGAATGTATGGGAGGTTTTGTGTTCACTATAACCTGGCGACATGGCAAAGGCTCACTGCCTCTTCCCCAAGTCACACAATCTATTCACTGGTAGTCAAATTCGGGACATCTAGTAAAAAACTTCCTGGTTCTGCAATTTCCAAAAAGGCACAATGGTGATACTTCAAATAAAATAGAAGTGTTTTTCAAGAATTGAAAAGTTCATTTAATGAAAAGGCATTGAAAAATAAGAAAATCTGAGACTTTTGCTAAAATGCTGTAACTCTTGCTCATCCCACTATTACTGGCCATTCTTTCGGATTATTTTCTGTTTATTTAGTATTATTCACCTACAGTCATGTGGGTTCTGCTTTTCTTCTGTTAAAATCTCCCTTTAATGCACATGCAAATTGAAAAAAATCTGCTTTATGAAATGGAAATTTCCTGATCCTTTCCTGGGATCTGGAATCTCAGGATCTTCCTATGTTTCACCTGGTCTCAGGAATATCATGTGTGGATTCTCCATTTACTGAGTCTCATGTACCAAGTATCTCCCAGGTTTTTCTCTGTTTTTGTTGCCTCTCCACATGTAAGAGCAGGGATGTGTTATGGACTTGGACCTATCGTAAAATCACGGAATTGACAGTATTTTTGACAATGGCACTTCTGATGGGAATCCAGTTAGTCCCATTTCCCCTCTCTTTCTCCAAATCTTTGTGACTGTTTCTCTGTTAAGTATTCATCCAGTTCTATTTGAAGTGTTAATGTTAAAGATTACAGTTAAATCTATTTCCACCACCCTACCTAGCAGCGCATTCCAATCCTAACCACTTGTTGCGTAAAAATGCTTTTGCTCCAGTTGCCCTGATTCTTCTAAAAATTCTTCTGAAATTCCTGGTGTCAGAGCTCAAAAGTCAAAGGTTCTGACAAATCTGAGACTCTGCATTCTGGGCAGGCCAAGAAGTGACGAGACTTTCCCTCATTCTAATCATCAATTCTCAGCTCGGCAAGTTAGGGAAGACATTTACATTTCCTCTGTGACCTTTTGCAAAGAGAAAGCTGAGCAGAATTCCACAGGCCAAAGGAAAGTCCAAATGGGAACAGGTCCCACCTTTTCTCAAGGACTGGGAGCAAGAACAGGAACACTGATTTGCTCCAGAACCTGGGGTAATTTGAGGTCTCTTTTAGTGCCCATTTTAGGATCAAATCTCATAATCTGCTTAGGCACAGACCTGAGCCATGTTATTTTATGTCTTAGCCCAATACCCTGTAATATATTTACCCAAAAGTGCACAAAGTGATAAGGTGGGGTTCAAGGCTGTCACTCAATCTTGAGTGAGACTCTCCTGGTTTGGAGTTTGAGACTTCATCTGTGGGCAGCATTTACATACGAACATATGAATTAGGAGCAGGAGGAGGCCACTCAGCCCCTCGAGCCTGCTCCTCCATGCAGTAAGATCATGGATGATCTGATTGTAAATGTCAATTCCACATTCCCCCCTACCCCTGATAACCTTTCACCCCCACCCCCCCACCTCCCCACCCCGCTTACCAAGAATCTATCTCGCTCGGTCTTAAAAATATTAAAAGATGCTTCCACAGACTTTCCAGGAAGGCTCGAAAAACTCACAACCCTCCGAGAGAAAAAAAAAATTCTCCTCATCTCTGTCTTAAATGGACAACCACTTATTTTTAAACTGTGACCCCTAGTTCTAGATTCTTCCATAAGGGGAAACATGCTTTCCACATACCGCCTGTCAATACCCCTCAGGATTTTATATTACAGAATCACAGGATTGTAAGGGTGCAGAAAGAGGCCATTCAGCCCATAGTGTCTGCATGGCTCACCAAATGAGCATTATGACTCAGTGCCAATCTCCTGCCTTTTCCCTGTTACCCTGCACATTGTTTCTATTTAAATAATTCCCTCTTGAATACCTCGATTGAACCTGCTTCCATCCACACTTCCAATGCATTCCAAACCCTAGCTACTCGTGTGAAAAAGTTTTTTCTCACATCACATTTGCTTCTTTTACAAATCACTTTAAATCTGTGCCCTCTCGTTCTCAATTCTTTTGTGAGCGAGAACACCTTCTTCTTATCTACTCTGTCCAGCCCCCTTATGAGTTTGAACACCTCTATCAAATCTCCTTTTAGCTTTCTCCTCTCCAAGAACAGTCCCATCTTCCCCAATCTATCTTCATGATTAAAGTTTCTCATCCTTGGAACCATTTTTGTAAACCTCTTCTGCACTTTCTCCAATGCGTTCACATCCTTCCTAAATTGTGACACCCAGAACTGTACACAGTACTCCAGCTGAAGCCTAACTAGTGTCCAATACAAGTTCAGCATAACCTCCTTGTCCTTGTACTCTATGCCTCTATTAATAAAGCCCAGGATCCTGTATGCTTTATTAACTGCTCTCCTCATCTGTCCTGCCACCTTCAATGATCTATGCACATGTACACCCAGGTTCCTCTGCTCCTGTATACCCTTTTGAGTTGTACCCCTTATTTTATGTGGCCTCTTCATGTTCTTCCTACCAAAGTGAATAACCTCACACCTCTCTGCATTGAACTTCATCTGCCACTTATCTGCACACTCCACCAGCTTGTCTATGTCCTTTTGAAGTTCCATATTGTCCTCCTCACAGTTTACAGTGCTTCCAAGTTTCATACCATGCACAAACTTTGAAATTGACCCCTGTACACCAAGATCTAGATCATTAATATATATATTAAGAAAAGCAAGGGTCTCAATACCGACCCCTGGTGAACTCCACTACAAGCCTTCCTCCAACCTGAAAAGATATCCATTGGCCATTACCTCTTCAAAAAACTCCAGCAAGTTAGTTATGCTCTTCCTTATCAACACATATTTTTCCATGTGACTTACTAATTCTATCCTGAATAATTGTTTCTAGAATCCTGCTCACCACTGAAGTTAAACTGACTGGTCTGTAATTGCTGGGCTTATCCTTATAATCTTTTTTGGAACAAGGGCGTAATGTTTGCAATTCTCCAGTCCTCTGGCACCTATCCTGAGCCTAAGGAAGACTGAAAGATTATGGCCAGCTCCCCTGCAATTTCCACTCTTACTTCCTTCAATATCCTTGGATGCAGCTCATCCAGTCCCGATGCCTTGTCAATTTTAAATAGTGACAGTTTATCCAATTACCCCACCTTATCAATTTTGAACCCTTCAAGTGACAGAGTTTCCTCATCTGTCACCATGGCCTGGGTAATATCTGCTTCTTTGGTAAAGACAGATGCAAAGTAGTCATTTAATACTTCAGCCATGTCTCCTGCCTTCATGTGTAAATCCCCTTTTTGGTCCCTAATTGGCCCTACTCCTTGTTTTACCACCCTTGTACTATTTATGTGCCTATAGAAGACTTTGGGATTCCCCTTTATGTTGGCTGCCAGTTTTTTCTCATAATTCCTCTTTGTTTCTCTTATCTGCTCCTTCACTTCTCCTCTGAACTTTCTGCATTCAGATTGGTTTTCAGTTGTATTTTCTACAGCTGTGTCATAAGCACACTTTTTCTCCATTATCTTAATTTCTATCTCCTTTTTCATCCAGGGAGCCCTGGGATTGTTTGCCCCACCTTTCCCTTTTGAGGGAATGTACCTTGACTGTGCCCAAACATTTCTTCTTTGAAGGGGGCCTGTTGTTCAGCTATAGTTTTTCTCACCAACTGTTGGTCCCAATCTATCCAGCCCAGATCCGTTGTTGCTCCATTGATATTGGCTCCCCCCGAGTGAATTATTCTTACACTAGATTGCACGTTGTCCGTTTCTACCATTATCCTAAACCTTATAATATAATGATCACTGTCTCCTAAATGTTCCCCCACTGACACTTGATCTACTTGACCCACCTCATTTCCAAGAGCCAGGTCTAGCAGTGCCTCCTTCTTTGTTGGACTGGGCACATACTGCTGTAGAAAATTCCCCTCTTGCCCTTTACACTACCACTGTCCCAGTCTACAATCGGGTAATTAAAGTCCCTCATAATAACTGCTCTATAATGCCTGCATCTCTCTGTAATTTCCCTGCACATTTGTTCTTCTATGTCCCTCTCACTATTTGGCAGTCTATAGACTACACCGAGCAATGTCATTGCACCCTTTTTGTTTCTTAGCTTGAGCCAAATTGATTCTGTCCTTGAACCTTCTGGGACATCCTATTTCTCCATCACTGCAATGCTCTCCTTAACCCAATACAGCCACCCCTCCTCCTTTTCTTCCTGCCCTATCTTTTCAGAACACCTTGTACCCAGGAATATTTAAATATCAGCTCTGCCCTTCCTTGAGCCAGGTCCCTGTTATCACCACAACATCATATTTCCACATGGCAATCTGCGCCTATAACTCTCCGATCTTATTCACTATACTCCGTGCATTCATGTACATACACAGTAACCCTGATTTATGCCTCATTACTTTCTCCCTTACTCTGACTCCACCTATTAACTTACTATCCTCTATTCTAGAGCTATCTGTCTCTCCCAGTATTTTGTGCACCTTGGTATTACTTTCTGATATTCTCTCCTCCTTCCCACCCTCTCGGTGAGTTAGTTTAAAGCCCTCCCAGCAGCAATAACAAAATGCCCAGAAGGAACTCATTCCTGGCTCTGTTCAGGTACAACCCGTCTGGCTTGTACAGGTGCCATCTCCCCCAGAGCCAGTCCCAGTGTCCCAGGAATCTAAAGCCCTCCCTCTTGCATCATCTTTCCAACTGCGCATTCATCTGCCTCATCCTCCTATTTCTGTACTCACTTACATGTGGGATTGGGAATGATCTGGAGATTACTTTTGGGGTCCTGCTTACTAACTTTCTAGCTATTTCCCTAAATTCTGTCCCCAGGACCACATCCCCCTTCCTACCCAAGACATTGGTACCAACGTGGACCACGACTTCAGGCTGTTCACCCTCCCACAGAAGAATATCCTGCAGCCGCTTGCTGACATCCTTGACCCTGGCACCAGGAAGGCAACATACCACCCTGGAGTCATGTCTATGGCTGTAGAAATGTCTGTTTGTTGCCTAACTAACACATCCCCTATCACTATGCTCTTCCTTTCTTCTTCCTCCCCTCCTGTACAGCGGTGCTGCTTGTGGTGCCACAAACTTGGCTCTAACTGCACTCCTCTGAGGAACCAATGCCTTCACCAGTACCCAAAATGGAAAACTGATTAGCAAGCGGGATCCCAGGGGTCTCCTGCACTACCTGCCTGGTTCTCTTGGACTGCCTGGTGGTTACCCATTACCTTTCTGCCTCCATGCTCCTAGCCTGTGGTGTGACCACCTCTCCGAACATGCTATCCATGTAGCTGTCAGCCTCATGGGTGTGCTACAGTGATTCCAGCTGCTGCTCGAGCTCTGAAACCTCTAGTTTCTGCAGCTGGTAGCACTTCTTGCACATGAGACTGTCTAGGACATCAGCAGTGTCCACAACTTCCCACATATTACAGGACATGCATTCCACATGATAGAGCTGCCATGCCATGTTTTAACTTTATTTCCCTTAAGTTAACTTTATTTTGCTTTGGTTTACTTATATTAATTTACGTTATTGGCCCTGACTTCGGCTTATTCCTAGTGTTTCTTACTCAAATCCAAATAGCTACTTTTAAGAAAAAAATACATTTTTTGAAATTACAGGTATTTAAAGACACTTCCTAACAGCAGTTTCTTACCAACCAGGTTTTCCTGTGATGTCACTGTTTGATTTCTTTTTTCAAACTCAGCTACTAAGGTGAGGTTTACACCCAGGTCCATTTCTGCTCAGCTGCTCCTGTTCCTGACTCAGAGTAATTCCTATCTATACCACACCTCTTTCCCCTAAGCACCGAATTCCTTTGTGAGCCTAATTTGCAACTCACTCAGTCTCCATCGCATTCCAGTACAGTCACCTGAGTCATACAAATAAGGAGCAGGAGGAGGCCACTCAGCCCCTCGAGCCTGCTCTGCCATTCAATAAGACCATGGCCGATCTGGTTGTAACTTCAACCCACATTCCTGTTTACCTCCGATAACCTTTCATCCCCTTGTTAATCAAGAATCTATCCAGCTCTGTCTTAAAAATATTCAAAGACTCTGCTTCCACTGCCTTTCCAGGAAGAGAGTTCCAAAGACTCACAACCCTCAGAGAAAAAAAATTCTCTTCATCTCTGTCTTAAATGAGTGACCCTTTATTTTTAAACAAGTTCTAGATTCTCCCACAAGAAGAAACATCCTCTCCACATCCACCCTGTCAAGAACACTCAGGATCTTAAAGGTTTCAATTAAATCACCTCTTACTCTTCTAAACTCCAGCGGATACAAGCCTAACCTGTCCAGCCTTCCCTCATAAAACAACGTGCCCATTCCTGGTATTAGCCTAGTAAACCTTCACTGAACTGCTTTTGAAGCATCTACATCTTTCTTTAAATAAGGAGACCAGTACTGTACACAATATTCCAGATGAGATCTCACCAGTGCCCTGTATGACTGAAGCATAACCTCCTTACTTTTATAATCAATTCCTCTCACAATAAATGATAACCTTCCTAATTACCTGATGTACCTGCAGACTAACCTTTTGTGATTCATGCACTAGGACCACCAGATCCCTCTGAACCTCAGAACTCCTCATTCTCTCACTGGTTAGATATGTTTCTTTTTTATTCTTCTTGCCAAAATGAACGATTTCACATTTGCCCACATTATACTCCATCTGCCAGATCTTTGCCCACTCACTTAACCTTACCCATGTCACTTTGTAGCCTCTATATGTCCTCTTCACAATTTACTTTCCTACCTATCTTTGTGTCATCATCAAGTTTAGAACCATTCCTTCGGTCCCTTTATCCGGTCATTCATATAAACCACCACCCATTACATCCTGCCAACCTGAAAAAGACCCATTCATGCCAACCCTCTGCTTCCTGTTAGCCACCCAATCTTCTATCCATGTCAATATGTTACCCCCTACACCATGAGCTTTTATTTTCTGTAATAACCTTTGATGTGGCACCTTATCAAATGCTTTCTGGAAATTGGAGTACAGAACATCCACCAGTTCCCCTTTATCCACATGTGACTCCTTTGAAGCACTCCAATAAATTGGTTAAAAATTATTTCCCTTTCACAAACCCATGTTGACTCTACCTGACTGCCTTGAAATTTTCTAAGTGCCCTGTATAACATCTTTAATAATAGCTTCTAACATTTTCCCTATGACAGATGTTAGGCTAACTGGCCTATAGTTTCCTGCTTTCTGTCGACCCTTTTTGAATAAAGGAGTTATATTTGCTATTTTCCAATCTAATGGAACTTTCCCCAAATCTAGGGAATTTTGGAAAATTAAAACCAGTGCATCAACTATCTCACCAGCCACTTCTTTCAAGACCATCCGGACCTGGGGATTTGTCAGCCCACAGCCCCAACATTTGCTCTATACCACTTCTCTGGTGATTATAATTTTCCTGAGTTCCTCCCTCCCTTTCATTTCCTGATTTACAGCTACTTCTGGGATGTTATTTGTGTCTTTAGTGAAAACCGAAGCAAAATACTTGTTTAATTCATCTGCCATATTCATACTTTCCATTATCAATTCCCCAGATGCACTCTCTTTGGGACCAATGGACACTTTGTTCACTCTTTTCTTATTTAAGTATCTATAGAAACACTCACACTATGTCTTTATTTTACCAGCTAGCTTTTCTCATACTCTAAATTTTTCCTCCTTATTAATCTTTTTGTCATTCTTTGCTATTCTTTATATTCTTTCCAATATTCTGACCTGCCACCTGTCTTTGCGTAATTATATGCTTTTTCTTTAAGTTTGCTGCTGTCTTTAACTTTTTTAGTTAATCATGGATGGTGGAATTTCTCTTCGAATTTCTCTTTCTCATTGGAATGTATCTATTCTGAAGTATCCCTTTAAATGTCTGCCACTGGTTCATGGGGCACTGACACCAGTATTGGGGAAAGTGGGATCTGTACCGTTGGGATGGTCTATACCTGAACCATGCTGGGGCTGGTGTCCTTGCGAGCTGCCTAACTGGGGAGTTATAGAGGGTTTTAAACTGAATAGTGGGGGCAAGGTGTGGTAAACCAAAGAGTAGAGACAAGGCAAGAGAGACAGGCATTAATATGGGAAATGATAAACAGACTATGACAGGAAGGGACAGAGATACAAAAAGTAAGTCAGCAGATAAGGTGAAACGCTACCAAAATAATAAAAGGACAAAACTAAAGGCTCTGTATCTAAACACATGTAGCATTCGATACAAAACAGATGAACTGATATCGCAAATAGAAATAAATAAGTACAATCTGATAGCCATTACAGAGACCTGGCTACAGGGTGACATAGATTGGGACCTGAATATCGAAGGGTACATAACATTTAGAAAGGACAGGAAGTTAGGAAAATGTGGAGGAGTGGCTCTGTTAATGATGGTATTGGCACATTAGAGAGGGATGACCTAAGTTCAGGAAACCAGGATGTAGAAGTGGTTTGGGTTGAGATGAGGAAGAATAAAGACAAGAAGTCACTTGTGGGAGTGGTGTACATGCCCCCTAATTGTAACTACACCGTAGGACAGAGTATAAAAGAAGAGATAATGGGAGCTTCCCAGAAATGTACAGCAATAACCATGGTGGATTTTAATCTACATATAGACTGGAAAAATCAGATGGGCAAAGGTAGCATAGATGAGGAATTGATAGAATAGCATCTTAGAACAGCACATTCTGGAGCCAACTAGAAAGCAGACTGGTATTGAGCAATGAAATAGTATTAATTGATAACCTCCTAGTGAAGGCACCCCTAGGTAGCAGCGATCATAATAAGACTGAACTTTACATTCATTTTGAGGGAGAAACGAGTGCATCCAAGACGAGTATTTTAAACTTAATTAAGGGTAATTATGAGGGCATGAAAGCAGAGCTAGCTAAAGTGAACTGGCAAATGAGGTTAAGGGATATGTCAATAGATGTTCAGTGGCTGACATTTAAAGGGATATTTCAGAATACACAGAATAGATACATTCCAATGAGAAACAAAAATTTCAAGCGGAGGGCCCACCATCTGTCATTAACTAAAATGTTAAAGGCGGTTCGAACTTAAAAAATAAGCATATATTACACAAAGATGGGTGTCAGATCCGAAGATTGGAAAGAATATAAAGAACAGCAAGGAATGACAAAAAGATTAATAAGGAAGGAAAGATCAGAGTATGAGAGAAAGCTAGCTAGTGATATAGAAATGGATAGTAACAGTTTCTATAGATATTCAAATAAGAATAGAGTTAACAAAGTGAGTTAAAAGTAAAATACTGCAGATACTGGAAACCTGAAACAAAAACAGAAAATGCTGGAAAAAATCAGCAGATTTAACAGCATCTGTGGAGCAAAAGATAGAGTTAATGTTTCGAATCCATATGAGTCATACGGACTCAAAACATTAACTCTGTCTTTCTCTCCACAGAAGCTGTCAGACCTGCTGAGTTTTTCCAGCATTTTCTGTTTTTGTTTAACAAAGTGAGTGTTGGTTCTATAGAGAGTGTGTCTGGGACATTGATAATGGAAAGTAGGGAGATGGCAGATGAATTAAATAGGTATTTTGCTTTGATCTTCACTATAGAGGACACAAGTAACATCCCAGAAAAAACTGTAAATCAGGAATTGGAAAGGAGGGAGGAACTCAGGAAAATTAGAATCACCATGAGAGTGATATTGAGCAAATTGTTGGGGCTGTGGGGCTGGTAAATCCCCAGGTCTGGATGGGCTTCATCCTGTCTACCATCTAGAAGGACAAGGGCAGGAAACGCATGGGAACTTCACCACCTGCAAGTTCCCCTCCAAGCCACTCACCATCCTGACTTGGAAATATATCGCCGTTCCTTCACTGTCGCTGGGTCAAAATCCTGGAACTCCCTCCCTAACAGCACTGTAGGTGTACCTACACCACATGGACTGCAGCGGCTCAAGAAGGTAGCTCACCACCACCTTCTCAAGGGCAACTAGGGATGGGCAATAAATGCTGGCCCAGCCAGCGACACCCACATCCTATGAAAGAATAATAAAAAAATTTAGTCAATGATATTCTTGTGAGGTGGGGGATGGGAGATTCTGATGGCCTTATTACCATATGTTTTTGAAATATGATAAAGCCCATGTTTAGGCTGAAGAGGTTAGCAGCCATATCAATGTGACTGAGCCAAACTCTTTGCTGTATGAGATAGGCAGTCTGTCGAATTATTGTGGTGTCAATTTACAAGGATCTTTATGTGAATGTGTGTCAGGAGGTCTAGCTGATGGCAAGTGTTATACAGGCAAACCTCATGAAAATCTATTTTGAACAAGGGCCTGTCTGGTGTTGAATCCTCCTGTACAGTGTCAGCCCTGGCTACATGGTCAAGCCTCCCTGCTGCGCTGCCATTGCTGGGCTCCTCATCTTCCCCCACTTCACCATCAGCAGAATGGACAGGGCTTTTCTCCCCCATTCCTTCTCATCTTCTTCCTCCTCAGAGGTAGCAGCACTGCCCACATCATCAATTTGGAGACCCCTCCTTTGTGCAACATTGTTCAGCAAGTAGCTTACAACAACTATTCTTGAACCCCTTGCTGGGGCATATTGAACTCACCTGAGCAGTTGAGACACCTGAATATCCTCTTTAAAATGTCAATGCCCTACTCAATGGTGCTCCTGGAGACAACATGGCTGCTGATGGGCTCTGCTTCGGACTGTGGCTTAAAGGAGGTAATTAGTGAAGTTCTTAACAAGTAACCCTTGTTCTGTAAGAGCCATCTGCAACTCTGCATTGGAGTTTTGACTTCCTTAGTATGAAGGAGTCATGGCAGCTGCACGGGCGGGAACCTCACACACACTTGAAGAAAGACCTTATTGTGGTCACAAACCACTTGCACATTAACTGAGCAAAAGGACTTGTGATTGACAAAGGTCAATGCCTACTGAGTTGGGCCCTTTATTGCAACATGGGTGCAGCCTATAGCACCTGAGGGAAGCCTGCACTTTGGGGAAAGCCCCCAGCACCAAATCGATAGGGAAACTAACGTGCTCCCCCAGATGAGCAGCCTAGACAATAGTCACTGCCTTCATGCAGCTGTGTGCCGCCGACTGGGATACAACCGTCAGGTCTGGAAAATTCCTGAAGCACGTGGGTGGTGGGCTGGGGGTGATGGACTCTGGCTCGATTTGCTGTTGGACCATGAGACAAATGCCTGTCACGATATCACAGCTCAACCTAAATCTCCTCAGTCTGGTTTCCCACCATGTTAAGGTGTGATTTGCTCTGTCTGTACACCCTCCCCACAGGGGAGGATCTGGTTGTCCTCTCTCTCTCTCTCTCTTCCTCCTGGCCCTCAGGTTTCCCTCTGGGCTCCAGCTGCTCATGTTGACTGAGAGGGCCCCACGTCCATCTTCTATGCTCCCTCAGCTGAAGCCTAATGTGTCCTTCAAAAGCAGTAAGTTCTTTCTTCTGCCTGAGCCCAGGAGTCAGTAGGATCAACACAAAATTACCCTGGGAGACCGGCAGCACCACCCTCCCACTCCCTTGGGTGATAAGGAAGACAGTTGGAGTCAAGTTTTTGACAGTTCTGGAGCAGCAAATACAAATTTACAGGTAACACTACAGGAGTATTTTACCTCTCCAAAGGGGTACTTGGCTATCCAAGGGAATGTACAAAGATCAGACCTGCCCTGCTCCAGTCTGCTCTACACACGTTTGGTTCCACACTGCAAGGTGCCAAAATCTGATTTGACTGGAGGCTGCTGATGATTTAACTTGGCAGCCGGCTCTGTGAACTGTCCATGCGTGAACCCTGGCCTGCCTCATCCCATTTCCACCTCCCTGGGAATAGGAAGCACCGTGTTCTGGAGCAGGACTTTGGATTTCCAAACACTTCCACCATGTTCACCACTATGGAGAATCTCTCTGCATTAGCAAAAATTCAGGCTGAGTGAGTACGAGAGTGTGTGAAGGAGTAAGTGGGAGCGAGTGTGAGTGAGAATATGAACGAGTAAGTGTGTGTGAGAGTGAGTGAGTGTGAGAGAGTAAGTGTGAGTGAGAATAAGTCAGTGTGAGATGGTGTGAGTATGAGGGTGAGAGAGTAAATGAAAGTGAGGAATAGTAAGAATGTGAGTGAGAAAGTGAGAGCCTGAAAATGAGTGCAAGAGTGTGAGCGTGAGAGCAAGAGAATGTGAGAGTGAGTAAGTGTGTGTGTGAATGAGAGTAAGTGAGAGTATGAAAGTCAAATAGTAAGTGTGAGTGTGAGAAAATAAGTGTGAGAATGTATGTGTGTGAGAGTGAGTGTGTGTATGAGAACAAGAGCAAATGTGAGTGTGAATCCACCCACCAGCTGGTATGTATCCAGGGCCCTCAGGATCAAGGGCTGACCTTGAACCCATGTCCTGAAGGTGACAGTCTAAGTGATGATTCAACCAGGATTTTCATTCCCGTTTAGGAACAGAATTTACAATAAACTTTTCCGTGAGTTGCACCGAACAATCTACCAGTGTTGCTATAACAATCAGTCAGACTACACATAGCGCAAAATAAAAGCAAAATACTACGGATGCTGGAAATCTGAAACAAAAATAAAAATAGCTGGAAGCACTCAGCAGGTCTGACAGTGTCTGCGGAGAGGAACACAGTTAACGTTTCGAGTCTGTATGGCTCTTCAACAGAACTAAGGAAAAATAGAAATGTGGTGAAATATAAGCTGGTTTAAGGGGGGGCGGTGGTGAGACAGGAAGAGCTGGATAGAGGGCCAGTGATAGTTGAAAGCAAAGGAGAGATTGCCAAAGATGTCATAGATAAAAGGACAAAGGGGTGTTGACCGGTGGTGATATTAGCCATGGAATGTGCTAATGGTGACATTAAGGGTAGAAAGCAGGACAAACAAGTGGCAGATGGCCTTAGTGGGGTGGGGTGGGGGGAAGGGATCGAGATTGGCTAAAAGGTAGAGATGAAACAATGAATGGAAATACATCTAAAAATAATGGAATAGGTGGGAAAAGTATATTAATTATTGGAAAAAGGGGGATCGGAAAGGGGGTGAGGATGGAGAGAGTTCATGATCTGAAATTGTTGAACTCAATATTCAGTCCGGAAGGCTGTAAAGTGCCTGATCAGAAGATGAGGTGCTGTTCCTCCAGTTTGTGTTGAGCTTCACTGGAACAATGCAGCAGGCCAAGGACAGACATGAGAGCAGGGTGGAGTGTTGAAATGGCTAGCGACAGGGAGATCTGGGTCATGTTTGCACACAGGGCAGACTGTGGCTGTGTCTGCTGTCACACTCCACACTAATGTCAATGGGAATCATTCCTCACCAGGAGTAAAGCGCTCACACAGATTGCGCTTCTGAGAATATTTGCAGAGGCTGGGGAGGTACTTAACTTTAAAGAGCCAGACTTAGATATAGAAAAATCTCTATTTAAAACCAAGGGTTGTAGAAACAGTCGATCTAATGGGTTACATGCAGAACGAATCAACCATAGTAGAAGATGGGATTCCAAATCGGGGTGACTCCAAATAGTGATTAAAAATTTGTTCATGTTTTACCAAACTCCAGTCATACTGATTGCAACTGGACAGCCTCAGCGAGTGAGGCTCAGACTTCTCTTTCTGTTTGTGTTCTGACTTTTCTCTCTTCCCTTGAAGGTGTTGGCTCCCACAGGGTTAGTGGCATAACCAGCAAGTTCCTTCAGGCAGACAGAGTCACGCACAGATACAAAAACTCACACAGATACAAAAACTCACACAGATACAAAAACTCTCACTGTTAAAAAAACTCACACAGATACAAAAACTCACACAGGTACAAAAACTCACACAGGTACAAAAACTCTCACTGTTACAAAAACTCACACAGGTACAAAAACTCACACAGGTACAAAAACTCACACAGCTACAAAAACTCACACAGCTACAAAAACTCTCACAGCTACAAAAACTCACACAGATACAGAAACTCACACAGGTACAAAAACTGACACAGATACAAAAACCTCACAGAGTTACAAAAACTCACACAGGTACAAAAACTGACACAGATACAAAAACCTCACAGAGTTACAAAAACTCACACAGATACAAAAACTCACACAGATACAGAAACTCACACAGGTACAAAAACTGACACAGATACAAAAACCTCACAGAGTTACAAAAACTCTCACAGCTACAAAAACTCACACAGATACAGAAACTCACACAGGTACAAAAACTGACACAGATACAAAAACCTCACAGAGTTACAAAAACTCACACAGATACAAAAACTCACACAGATACAAACACTCACAGGTACAAAAACTCACACAGGTAGAAAAACTCACACAGGTAGAAAAACTCACACAGATACAAACACTCACACAAGTACAAAAACTCACACAAGTACAAAAACTCACACAGATACAAAAACTCACACAGATACAAAAACTCACACAGGTACAAAAACTCACAGATACAAACACTCACACAAGTACAAAAACTCACACAGATACAAAAACTCACACAGGTAGAAAAACTCACACAGATACAAAAACTCACACAGGTACAAAAACTCACACAGATACAAACACTCACACAGGTACAAACACTCACAGATACAAAAACTCACACAGGTACAAAAACTCACACAGGTACAAAAACTCACACAGGTACAAAAACTCAAACAGGTACAAAAACTCACACAGATACAAAAACTCACACAGGTACAAAAACTCACATAGGTACACAAACTCAGATTCAAAAACTCACACAGATAGATGTACATAGACAGATACAGACAGAGACACACACGTAGGTACAAACGCAGAGGCACATGTTCTAAATCTGTTCCTTAAGAATCAAAATGAACTTGAGCTGATGGTGTTTTGAATGCTGGAGAAGATAACGAATTGCAGAGTTTTAAGATTCTTTCCTGGCCCTCAGCTCTCCAGTTGGTAACATGTGTATAAAACCTTGGAGATTTAGTCCCTGTTTAATTTATTTCTAACCATATAAGACTAATCATCAGCTAATAGTGTAATATTTTAATTTCAATATTTAATTAACTTCCCTTTGAATCTATTAAAATTAATTATCTGCATCCCATACTTCATTAAGAAACTGTCATTTTTTCCTGTATTGGCCCACTTCCCTTGAAAGTGGTGTTCCACTGAAATTGGATTTAACCCTTCACATATCGTGTTCCATGGGATCGTTTACAGGTTGGGACTTGGTCTGATGTCTCATCTAAAAGACAATATCCCTGATAGTGCAGCACTCATTCAGTACTAACCCTTGAAAGCACAGTGCTTCTTCAGTACTGACCCCCTGACAGTGCAGCACTCCCTCAGTACTGACCCTCCGACAGTGCAGCACTCCCTCAGTACTGACCCTCTGACAGTGCAGCACTCCCTCAGTACTGACCGTCCGACAGTGCAGCACTCCCTCAGTACTGACCCTCCGACAGTGCAGCACTCCCTCAGTACTATCTCTCCGACAGTGCAGCACTCGGTCAGTACTGTCTCTCTGACAGTACAGCACTCCCTCAGTACTGTCTCTCCGACAGTGCAGCACTCCCTCAGTACCATCTCTCTGACAGTGCAGCACTCCCTCAGTACTGTCTCTCTGGTAGTGCAGCACTCCCTCAGTAGTCTCTCCGACAGTGCAGCACTCCTTCAGTACTGACCCTCCGACAGTGCAGCACTCTCCCAGTACTGTCTCTCCGACAGTGCAGCACTCCCTCAGTACCGTCTCTCTGACAGTGCAGCACTCCCTCAGTACTGTCTCTCTGACAGTGCAGCACTCCCTCAGTACTGACGCTGTGACTGTACAGTGCTCCCTCAATATTGTCCCTCTGAGTGCAACACTGCCTTGGTCCTGACCCTCTGACAATACAGTGCTTCCTCAGTATTGACCTTCTAACAGTGCTGCACACCCTCAGTACTGACCCTCTGATCAATTAGACCTCCCTTCGTTCTGTACTGCAGCATCAGCCTAGATTATGGGCTGTGAATTTACTTTGACACTTCTAGATCAGGGAAGGGAAATAACTGAGTCAGGCTTCTGGCCTTGACCTAGTGACTGCTGCGTGCTGTGACGTGATATTAGGTGGGCACTGCTGCAGATTTGGCTCTTGGATCCATGTTTTGATCACTTTGCTAAAGGAAGCTCTCGAGGTCCAGGGCATGAACATTGCTGATGAAACCTCATTTATTGTCCATTCTGAGCAGGTGATGGTGATGGGGCTTTGCACAGTGAGTGGTTAGGATTCAGAAAGCGCTGCAGAGAGGGCGGTGCAGGCACATTCGATCCTGGCTTTCCACAGACAACTGGATCATTATCTGAAGAGAAATAAATTGCAGAGGCACAGGGTGGAGAAGTGGGACTCGACAAGTTGCTGTTGCAGAGAGCTGGCATGGTCACAACAGGCCGAATGGCCTCCCTGCTGTGACCATTCTATGATGCTTGACTGCAATCGTTTTTACAACCAAGCCATTTTCAAGGGAACTTCAGAGAGAAGCAAACATCAGCCACGCTGAGAGGAACAGCAGGTTCTCTTCCCTGAACAACATCAGCCGTATTTGACAGCAATCTGGGAGCTGCTGCAGGTATTTTGTTTCCTGAACTATTGGATTTATTGGGTTCAACTTCACAAGTTGCTCCTATATGAATTGAATTTATTGCCTCTAGTTACTTGTCCAGCCTGAAATGGAGAGAGGGGAAGGGACCAGATTCCATCAGCAACAACATCATGTTTGCACCTTATGGTCAGGCAAGAAATGCAAATAAAAATGGCAACTTCAATTATCCTGAACTTGACATGTGTTTTGGAGATTACATACTGCGATTCTGCTTCTTGCGGACCATTGGCTTACGGTGAGTGAGTTAAAGAACTGAAACTTTATCTCCAACACACACTCATCGCACAAAACTCAGTCTGAGGTCTTTATGAAATTATCCCAATTAAACTGAGTTTTACTTTTACCACACAGGTTTCTCACTAGTATCTTCTGGACTTCAATTCCTTTCATTTAGATATAATCTGAAGAAAGACTATCACCTTTCATACTGAAGCCACTTGTAAAAGTGCCAGTGAAAAATAAATTCCAGTCTGGACTGTCTTCTGTCTGTGAACTCCAATGCCATCCTGTGGAGAACTTTAAAGCTCTTTTTAGAATCGAACCAGAAAGGCTCCTCATCTGTTAAATGTTTAGAGGGGACATTCCATACAAATACTCCTTGGTTAACATAACTGCACAATGTTCATCCCTCTTCTCAAACCAGGGAGGCTAGTCCCAATATCACAAGGTTGTGACATTTTAGGAAGGTAATTTGACCTATTAAATACTTGATATATTACTATGCAAATAAATCCACTTTGCCTCAATCTAATTGCATTTTGCCTACATGGGCCAGTCCATCTGTTGATCACTGCTTCCTGAATCCATACCCAAAATTATTGCTTACTGGTTTGAGGAATGTTATAATGAGCCACACATTTAAAGTAACATTGCACAGCTCTGTCCCCACACCCTGAGTTATCAGCTGTTGAAACCTTCATTTAGGCATTTACTCCTCTTGACTCGACTATTCCAAACTATCATGTCCACTTTCCCACATTCCACTCTTGGTAAACTTAGGTCATCCAAAACTCTGCTGCCCTGCTCCCTAACTCATACACAGTCCTGTTCCTCTATCATCCCTCTGCTTCCTAACTCATACACAGTCCTGTTCCTCTATCATCCCTCTGCTTCCTAACTCATACACAGTCCTGTTCCTCTATCATCCCTCTGCTTCCTAACTCATACACAGTCCTGTTCCTCTATCATCCCTCTGCTTCCTAACTCATACACAGTCCTGTTCCTCTATCATCCCTCTGCTTCCTAACTCATACACAGTCCTGTTCCTCTATCATCCCTCTGCTTCCTAACTCATACACAGTCCTGTTCCTCTATCATCCCTCTGCTTCCTAACTCATACACAGTCCTGTTCCTCTATCATCCTTCTGCTTCCTAACTCATACACAGTCCTGTTCCTCTATCATCCCTCTGCTTCCTCATACACAGTCCTGTTCCTCTATCATCCCTCTGCTCACCAACTTGGATACCAGTTAAGCAATGCCTTAATTTTAAAATTCTCATTCTTGTTTTCATATCCCTCTATGGCTACACACTCTCCCTATTTCCAAAAACGCCTTCATTCCTACAACTCTCGAGTTATCTGTGATGCTCCAGGTTTTGCCTCTTGTGCATCTCCTGTTTTAATTGCTGTAGCATTGGTGGAGTGGTCAGGCGGAGCGGTCACAAAAGGGCTGCAGTGAAAGGGAGTAAGTTAGGAATTTAGCGAGAGTGGGAATTCTCTGGTCATTATTGTTATGTCTCCAACTGGAATTTATTTTAACATTTGGAATTTAACTTTGAACTTTTAAAAACTGTAGAGGAAGCTGCAAACTCATTAAACGGAACTGTCAATAACAGTTATCAATTAGCTGGTAGTGTCCGCTGAAGTTGATGCTGATCTGACTACTGTGAGCAGAAAGTCGGGTCAGTAATTATAACCTGGTTGCTGCTCAAAAAGATTGACAGAAGTAAACAGTACTTCCAGTGAGAGTGTGAAACCCACGCATCGTAAAGGGGGTCAAAACTGGCAATTTACCAAGGAGATGCTGCTTTTTGCCTTCAATACTCATTGTGCTTAGCAAGTCAGTGAATATTTCACCTTTTTCCTCTATTTTAGTGTTTAGTGCAAAGTCAATGCATAGAAAAAGAAAAAAATTACAAACTAAAAAGTAGATATAAATAATCTAGACTAAGAGTAGGTTTTATGTCTGGACTGCAGTATTAGGGAGGGGGAGTGGAGTTTGTGGACAGTGGGACTGGCCTGAATGAACACAATCCAGTCGACATCTCCATCTCGAACCTCCCCGGCTCAGACTCCTCAAGCTGGAGTGAGAGTCGCAGAGACTCTGACACATATCAGGGAGCAGGAGGAATATCTGGGTAGTTTGCTCCAGCCATCAGTCACATCTTTTGGAGAGGTGCAGGTCAGAGGGGGGCATGTAGAATAAGAGGAGCTCAGTCAGGTAGAAGATTAGGATTCAGAGAAACTGATCCTCTCCAGAAAGCACAACGTACTTGCTGAGGAGGAGGATGAGGATAAAGATTGTCAGAAGCAGGCAACAGGCAGAATGTGAACCATGGGGCATTGGAGCAGGAGGCTGTCCAAAGGGGCAGGCCAGGGGGGGGTAGAAGGGGAAGTGTAACGTGGTAGTTGTAGATTCAGTAATTAGGAGGCAAATCACATCCTTTCTAAGCAGAATCAAGAATCTCCCACAGTTTGTTGCTGAGCTGGTGTCAGGATGAGTGGCATCTGGAATGGGGTTGAAAGGGCATTAGAGAGGGAGATGATCCATTCATTGTGATCCACGTTGGGACCAAATCATAGGGAAGAGTGAGCAAGAGGTCTTGTTGAGAGAATGCCAGGGACTAGGAGTTAAATTAAAGAACAGGGCAAGTATTATAACCTTTGGATTATTATACAACTGACAATCAGCACCAGAAAAACCAAAGTTATGAGCCAGGCTGTAGAAACTCCACCCTCTATCAACATTGAGAGGGTGCAGTTCTGCTTTAACAAATGAAGCTGGGCAGATGGAAGGAGTGACAGTGGGAGAGCATTTTGGTGACAGTGATCACAATACAATTAGTTTTAACATATTTATGGAATAGGTCAAAGATGGTACATGAGTTAAAGTTCGAAATTGGGACAAGGCCAATTTTACTAAGCCAAGGGGTGATTTAGCAAAAGTGAACTGGAAACAGCTACTTGAGGGTAAATCAGTGTCAGAGCCATGGGTGGCAACCAAAGGGGAGATTCAAGGGGTTCAGAGGAAACGTTCCCACAAAGGAAAAGGGTGGGGCGGTCAATCTAGAGTCCCCTGGATGTCAAGGAGCTAACAGGGTAAGATAAGGCAGAAAAGGAAAACTTATGTCAGACACTGAGGACTCAATACTACAGAAAACTGAGAGGAGTCTAGAAAGTGGAAGGGTAAAATCAAAAAGGACATTTGGAAAGCAAGAATATTGGCAAGAAAAATCAAGGAGAACCCAAAGATGTTTTATCAATGCACTAAGAGGGTCACTAAGGAAAGAGTAAGACCCATAAAAGATCAAAAAGGTAACCTGTGTGTGGAGGCAGAGGATGTGGGGATGGATCCTAATGAATACTTTGTGTCTGTCTTCACAAAAGAGGGGGACAAAGCAGACATTGCAGTTAAGGAGGAGGAGTGTGAAGTATTGAATGTGATAAACATCGGGAAAGGGGAAGTATTAAGAGGATTAGCATCCTTGAAAGTGGATAAGTCACCAGGGCCGAATGAAATGTACCCCAGGCTGTTAAAAGAAGCCAGGGATGAAATAGCAGAGGGTCTGATCATCATTTTCCAATCCCCACTGGATACAGGGGAGGTGTTGGAGGATTGGAGGTCTGGTTACATTGTACCTTTGTTAAAAAGGGATAGACCAAATCATTACAGGCCAGTCAGTCTGATGATAGTGGGCAAATTATTGGAATCAATTCTGAGGGACAGGATAACCTGTCACTTAGAAAGGCACAGATCGATCAAGGGCAGTTAGCATGGATTTGATAAGGGAAGGTCAAGCCTGACTTGAGCAAGTACCAAGTTGGGTTGATGAAGGTAGTGCAGTTGATGTGGTCCACGTGGATTTTAACAAGGCTTTTGACAAGGTCCCACATGGGAGAATGGTTAAAAAAAACAAAAGCTCATGGGATCCAGGAGAATGTAGCAAACTGGATACCAAATTGGCTCAGTGGCAGGGAACAAAAGGTTATTGTTGACCTTCCAGTCAGAAAAACATCTGTTTCCAATGAGGTTCTGCAGGGTTCTGCACTGGGCTGCCTGCTTTTTGTGGGCTATATTAATGATTTGGATGTAAATGATCAAGATGTCTGCAGATGACACAAAAGCTGCCAATGAGGAGGGGACTGCAGGAAGATATCAATGGACTGGGCTGGTGGGCACAAAAGTAGCAAATGGGATTCAACCCATTCAACCCACAGAAATGAGAGATGCTGCATCTGGGGAGGTCAAACAGGGCAAAGGATTACACAATAAATGGGAGGATAGTGAGAGGTGGAGAGGAAGCGAGGGGCCTTGGAGTGAATGTCCACAGATCCCTGAAGGGAGCAAGACAGGTTGATAAGGTGGTTAAGGGGGTATATGGAACCCTTTCATTTATTAGCCAAGGCATGGAATATAAGAGCAGGGGGGTTTTCTGGAATTATATAAAACATTAGTTATACCACAGCTATGTGTGGCTCTGGTCACCTCATTACAGAAAGGATGTAATTGCATTCGAGAGGTACAGAGCAGATTTACAAGGATGTTGCCAGGACTGGAAAATTGCAGCTATGAGGGAAGTTTGGATAGGCTGGGATTGTTCTCCTTGGAACAGAGAGGGCTGAGGGGAGATATGATTGAGATGTACAACATTGTGAGGGCCCTAGATAGAATGGATGAGAAGGGCTTAAGTGGGCATAGATTTAAAGTGATTGGTAGGAAGATTGGAGGGGAGACGAGGAAACATCTTTTTACCCAGAGGGTGTGGGGGTCTTGAACGTCCTGCCTGAAAGGGGAGTAGAGGCTGAAACTCTCAACTCATTGAGAAAGGTGTCTGGATATGCACCTCAAGTGCCATAAGAAGGGCCAATTGGCCTTCCTGTGCCATAAACCTTCCATGGTTCACACCCTGCTTCACATACCTCGGATCAACAGTTACCAGAAACCCGTTCCTTGATGCTGAAACAGCACCAGGATTGCCAAGGCTGCAGCTTCCATGTAAAGTTGGGAAGTTGAGTTTGGACCAACAGCAAACTAACCAAAAATACAAAACTCCATGTGTATCAGGATTGTGTTCTCAGCATCTGTTTTTACAGTAACGAGACGTGGACAACTTATACAAGCCAAAAAAAGCAGCTGAAAAGCTTCCACCTCTGCTGCCTCAGGTGAATAATGGGCATTTCCTGGGGCAGGCGGTGGTGTAGGTACACCCACAGGGAGGGAGTTGCAGGATTCTGACCCAGCGACAGTGAAGGAACAGCGATATATTTCCAAGTCAGGATGGTGAGTGGTTTGGAGGGAAACTTCCAGGTGGTGGTGTTCCCATCTATCTGCTGCCCTTGTCCTTCTAGATGGTAGAGGTTGTAGATTTGGAAGGTGCTGTCGAAGGAGCCTTGGTGAGTTGCTGCAATGCATCTTGTAGATGGTACACACACTGCTGCTACTGTGCGTTAGTGTTGGAGGGAATGGATGTTGAAGGTGGTGGGATGTGGTACCAATCAAGTGGGCTGCTTTGTCCTGGATGGTGTCGAGCTTGTTGAGTGTTGCTGGAGCTGCACTCATCCAGGGAGTATTCCATCACAATCCTGACTTGTGCCTTGTAGATGGTGGACAGGTTTGGTGAGTCAGGAGTTGAGTTACTTGCCACAGAATTCCCAGCCTCTGACCTGTTCTTGTAGCCACAGTATTTATATGGCTGCTCCAGCTTAGTTTTTGGTCAATGGTAACCCCCCCCAGGACCAGGATGTTAATGATGGGGATTCAGCAATGGTAATGCCATGGCACTTATGCGGCAAAAATATTACTCCCAAGACGAATGGATGTGTAACTATTACTCAAACCAAATGCAAATTGGCGTAGGGATGAATAAATTACTGAAGTGAAGGAGTGGAATTGGAAAGTGGAACTTCCATTTCATGGGACACTGGTACCAGTACTGGGACAAAAAGGAACTGTACATTTGGAGACTCGACTATTCATCATATTTGTTAAAGCACCAAATAATGAGATTGAAAGCTATATATCCAAATTTTCCAATGACACAAAGATAGGTAGCATTACAAGCAGTGTAGATGGAACCAGAAAATAATAGTTATTAGCAAGATTCATTGGGTGTGAAAAACTGAAATGGGTTTCAATTTAAGCAAATGTGAGGTTATCCACTGTGGACCTAAAAAGGAGGGAACATCCTAAATGATGAAAAACTAGGAACAGTTGTGGTTGAGATAGACTTGGGAGTCTAGATACATATCTAATTAAATGTCCTGAATTGGTGCAGAAAATAATCAAAACAGTGGGAGAAGTTTGGTACACTCTTCCAGAAACAGCAATTGATGTCAAATCAATTATTAATTTTAAATCTGAAATTGGCAAGTTTTTGTTATCCAAAGATATTAAGAGGTATTGGGCATAAATAAGAGTCATGATCTTACTGGATGGTGGAATAGGCTGAAAGGGTTAAATGAGCTTCTCCAGTTCCGATGTACAATCGATGGCACCGGGCCTTCAGCTGTCTAGGTCCCAAACTCTGGAATTTCTTCCCTAAATCTCACTTCCCTCTTTCTCTTTTCTCCTTCAAGATTCTCAATAAAACCTAGCTCTGAGTGAGCATTTGGTCATCTGTGTTAGTATTGCCTCATTCATTCTGTCAAATGTTTGTTTGATAATCACTCCTGTGAAGCACTTTGGGATGTTTAATTAACTCAAAAGGCGTGATACAAATACACATTTTTTGTTGTTTGTTCCACCTATTTAATTATCTTTTATCAATCTAAAGGATTAATTTATAATGGCCACAAAATCCCTCAATGGCTTCACTCCTCTAGCCCCACAACATTCCCGAGATTTCCCACTCCTCTAATTCTGGCCCTTTGAGCATTCCAGATTTTAATCTCTCCACAATTGGTCACTGTGCCTTATATAAGAAACATAAGGAATAGACCAGGGGAAGTCCAGCATGGGGGTTAGATAATGAGAAGGGGTTAGGTCCATTAGTAGGAGAGTGTTCAGCAGTTGCAAGTCCAACATGTTAGGAGTAAATCTTGTGAAAAGCACCAGTGGTGGAAGATGAAACAAAAGGAATCCTTCATTCTTTACTTCATTCTAGAAAACGCATCAGCACATTAAACAATTTTTAAATATATAGCAAATCATGAACTGCCTCTGACCCAAAACTAACTGGGTTATTATGTCATGAAGTTATTAAAAGCTAACACTTCAGGTGTTTTAAAATGTGCAATTTTTAATGTGAACTGTCGATAACTCCGAATTCTGGGGCTCAGTACGTCACAATATGCATCGAATCAGGATCAATCCGGAGCAGTTTTTGGGGCTGGAATTCGGGGCTGTTGGAATTTCCACACAACTGGAAAAGTAGCCGATTTGGACTGGTGGATTTCTCTGATGCTTTATGGAAGGGTTTCGAGTGTGGGGAGTTTGGTGGTGGGGAGATGAGAGGCGACCACTCAGTCAAAAGCCAGGAAGATGGGATTGAAAAAGTCTGCTGCAAGTACTCAGCCTTCAAAAGCTAACACAATGTTTCACAGCAGCTGAGAAAGTCCATTGCTGGGATCTTGTCGATGACTGGACATTGGTGTTATGGCTGGTCATTGACCACGGGGCAGTGATAGTCAGAACGAGGTCTCATTCATTCTGGGCCTGGTGGCAGTAGCTGCTTCAGTGGCTGGACTGAGGGGATTTGCTACTGACAACTGAGACTCTGCTGTGGCAATTGCTGATGGTACATTGGGAGGGAGAGTTCTGACTGAGAGCGTTGGACTGGGTGACACAGCTTTCGACCCCTGTGCTGAACTGCATGGACCCAGGGGTCTACCTTTCGTCGATAGTCTGCCCTCAGACTCAAAGCTAAACCGGCGAGGATCCATGGCACTTAATTCAGTGCAGCGTGCCAACTCCTGACAACGCTCAACAAAGCTTCCTCGGTGCCCCGCTCTGCCTTCACTGTCTGACGCACTATTTTCACCACTGGGACACTCTGCTTTCAGAGATGAGCGATGTGATATCATTAGCTGAGGGTTCCCACTGGAAACATCACCCTGATCCAATGAGGTTCGACTGGCAATGGGTGACTGCAGACTGCACACACTGGAAAATCTTTCCCGCTCTCTGGTCACCAAGGGGCTTTCTTTCCAAATGCCTCCAGTTCCACTCCGCATCCACCTCTCACGGAATCCATCGGCTGTTTGAAACTGGCTGTTTAAACAAAAAAGGAAAGAATTGCAACAAAACGGTATCCATCTGAACCTGAAAATCCTGTGCCAGGGCCAACTATAGGCTGCAGCCAGTAGTTACTGAGCATTTTGTAGTGTGACAGCACTAAACTGCTTGTAGATCACCTGCTTATGTCACACTTTCTCCCTCTAATACTTTCACTGTCGATTTGATCCTAATATTCTAGTTATAAAGCAGTTTATTCCCGCATTCTACTGTAACCTGAGTGAAATGAACAGCTCAGTGTCAGAATCAGACTGTGCAGCAATGGGGCTGGGACTGAGTCCCCACAGCACCAGATGCTTTAGCATTTCTTTTTTATTCCTGGTCTGGGTTTAATTCTTTGTCCCTGATGTTCAGCGGCTTTCTGCACTTTGTCATCCTTTACATTTCATGAGTGAACTTATTGACCAGGACATTACCTGGATGATGAGACCCGCAGCATGATGGGATGGGCCAGCGATTCTGCAGGGCTCACATCTGGTGTTCGGGTCAGCGCGAGGTCACATTGTTCCAGCTGCTGAAGGAGCTCCTGCACTGTGGGGCCAGCAGAATCTTTCAACGTTAAAAATAAAATTAAAATAGATTAAAAAAGGTTCTTTGTTCTCCTCTCCAACTGACCCTCCGCTGCTCAGATTGTAGCCGTCCTCGTGTGAGCTGACTGACTGCAGCAGGCATCACACCCCAGCACAATCTTGACCTCACAAACGTTGAGCGTGACAATGGGCTGAGAGAGCCTCAACTCATCATCATTCTGGCAAATTGCAATAATTCCACAGAACAAGGGTTGACCCAGAAACAGGCTGTACCCCCACCATCAGCCCACCCTCACCCTTATCCCCACCCACTCCTCACCCCCATCTCCATCCCAAGGCCAGGGTTGGGGGTGGGTTTCTGGTCTTTGAAGATTTTTTTCCTGTTTGGAGAGAAACACAAATTGAGGGCTGCAAACTGCCCTTTGACCCCAGACAGACACCCAGTGATTCCACCATCTCCACCCCCCCACAAACTGCTTTGTGCCTCCGAACCACTGCACACCCCCCAGCTTCTCGTGTGCCCCCCTGACCCCTGCACACCCCCTGCACACCCCCCAGCTTCTCGTGTGCCCCCCTGACCCCTGCAGTCCGGCTAACCCTCTGCACGCCTCATGGCACCTGCTGTGCCCCCTCCCCCAAACCCCTGCACGACCCCTGACCTCTGTTTGCTGCCTTGCCAGTTGTCTCCATGGCTGTGGTGAGGTCCCACATCTGGATGCTGCCATCGGTGTGTCCGGTGAACAGGTAGCGACGGGCACGGGAGCTGATCCTACTCGATCCCTCACACTCATGCACAGTGAAAGCAGTGATTGCAGTGCTGTCCACTGAACGAACCTCACAGATCCTGTGTCAGAGTAAGACAGAGATGGGAAGGAGGGGGTGAGATGGGTGGAGAGAGAACAGGGAGGGGGTGAGACAGAGGGAAAATTAACCAACGATCTTGGTCTGTTCATTTTGAGATGATTTCTCCCATATCAACCGATGACATCCATTTTCAGTCCTGAATCTTAGCCAATTGTTCAGTCTCTAGAGTAGCCTGAGCAGCTGCAGATAACCGGGAGGGGCTGTTACAGTTCCCCTGACCTCACTATGCAGCTGTCCTAGCAGCTAAGAGGCTGCACCACTGGGGGTTTATCAGCCTCTCCCCTTTGTAGAGAAAGATAAACTTGCATTTCTGTAGCACCTTTCACTGCTTCAGGACATCTCAAAGCACATTGCAGTCACGCAAGTATAACTGCTTTGTAGTCACTGTCATCATGTAGGGAACACGGCAGTGAAATTACACAGCAAGCTCCCACAAAAAGCAATGTGATAAGGACCAAATAATCTGGTTTTTGTGAGTTGTTTGGGACATAAATATTGGCCAGGATCACAGGGAAACAACCCTGTACTTCAGAATAGTGTTGTGCAATCATTTATATCTTCAGAATCGTGGAAAGTTCGAGTCTGTGCCTTTGAAGAAAAATGCACCTCGCAGCCTAACCCCACTTCCCAGCATTTGGTCTGTAGCCCTGCAGGTCCCAGCCATGGAGGAGCTAATCCAGAAACCTTCTCAATGAGATGAGGGTTTCTGCCTCTCCCCTTTCACGTAGTGAGCTCAAAAGCCCCACAACCTCTGGATGAAAAAATATTTCTTCGTCTCCTCTTTGGTAGAAAGATTAATCACTTTAAATCTCTGCCCCCTAGTCACTGGTCTCTCTGCTAAAGTAAATTGGCCATTCCCATCCAGACTGTCCAGGGCCCTCACAATGTTGTACATCTTAATCATATCTCCCCTCAGCCCTCTCTATTCCAAGGAGAACAATCCCAGTCTATCCAATCTTCACTCACAGCTGCAATTTTCCAGTCCTGGCAACATCCTTGTAAATCTGCTCTGTACCTCTTGAGTGCAATTACATCCTTTCATGAGCTGAATATGGAAAAAAAACAGCAAACAATCAGGTACATTGACCAGGATTGCACACAGTACTGATCAATCAGGTACATTGACCAGGATTGCACACAGTACTGATCAATCAGGTACATTGACCTGGATTGCACACAGTACTGATCAATCAGGTACATTGACCAGGATTGCACACAGCACTAAACAATCAGATAGAGTGACCAGGATTGCACACAGTACTAAACAATCAGGTACATTGACCAGGATTGCACACAGTACTAAACAATCAGGAACAGTGACCAGGATTGCACACAGTACTAAACAATCAGGTACAGTGACCAGGATTGCACACAGTACTAAACAATCAGGTACATTGACCAGGATTGCACACAGTACTAAACAATCAGGTACATTGACCAGGATTGCACACAGTACTAAACAATCAGATAGAGTGATCAGGATTGCACACAGTACGAAACAATCAGATAGAGTGATCAGGATTGCACACAGTACTAAACAATCAGGAACAGTGACCAGGATTGCACACAGTACGAAACAATCAGATAGAGTGATCAGGATTGCACACAGTACTAAACAATCAGGAACAGTGGCCAGGATTGCACACAGTACTAAACAATCAGGTACAGTGACCTGGATTGCACACAGTACTAAACAATCAGGTACATTGACCAGGATTGCACACAGTACTAAACAATCAGGAACAGTGACCAGGATTGCACACAGTACGAAACAATCAGATAGAGTGATCAGGATTGCACACAGTACTAAACAATCAGGAACAGTGACCAGGATTGCACACAGTACTAAACAATCAGGTACAGTGACCAGGATTGCACACAGTACTAAACAATCAGGTACATTGACCAGGATTGAACACAGTACTAAACAATCAGGTACATTGACCAGGATTGCACACAGTACGAAACAATCAGATAGAGTGATCAGGATTGCACACAGTACTAAACAATCAGGAACAGTGACCAGGATTGCACACAGTACTAAACAATCAGGTACATTGACCAGGATTGCACACAGTACTAAACAATCACGTACAGTGACCAGGATTGCACACAGTACTAAACAATCAGGTACATTGACCAGGATTGCACACAGTACTAAACAATCAGGTACATTGACCAGGATTGCACACAGTACGAAACAATCAGATACAGTGACCAGGATTGCACACAGTACTAAACAATCAGGTACAGTGACCACGATTACCACAGTACTAAACAATCAGGTACAGTGACCAGGATTGCACACAGTACTAAACAATCAGGTACATTGACCAGGATTGCACACAGTACTAAACAATCAGGTACATTGACCAGGATTGCACACAGTACTAAACAATCAGGTACAGTGACCAGGATTGCACACAGTACTAAACAATCAGGTATATTGACCAGGATTGCACACAGTACTGATCAATCAGGTACAGTGACTAGGATTGCACACAGTACTAAACAATCAGATACAGTGACCAGGATTGCACACAGTACTAAACAATCAGGTACAGTGACCAGGAATGCACACAGTACTAAACAATCAGGTACAGTGACCACGATTCCCACAGTACAAAACAATCAGGTACATTGACCAGGATTGCACACAGTACTAAACAATCAGGTACATTGACCAGGATTGCACACAGTACGAAACAATCAGGTACAGTGACCAGGATTGCACACAATCAGGTACAGTGACCACGATTCCCACAGTACAAAACAATCAGGTACATTGACCAGGATTGCACACAGTACGAAACAATCAGGTACAGTGACCACGATTACCACAGTACTAAACAATCAGGTACATTGACCAGGATTGCACACAGTACGAAACAATCAGGTACATTGACCAGGATTGCACACAGTACTAAACAATCAGATACAGTGACCACGATTCCCACAGTACTAAACAATTGGGTACATTGACCAGGATTGCACACAGTACTAAACAATCAGTTACATTGACCAGGATTGCACACAGTACGAAACAATCAGGTACAGTGACCAGGATTGCACACAATCAGGTACAGTGACCACGATTCCCACAGTACAAAACAATCAGGTACATTGACCAGGATTGCACACAGTACGAAACAATCAGGTACAGTGACCACGATTACCACAGTACTAAACAATCAGGTACATTGACCAGGATTGCACACAGTACGAAACAATCAGGTACATTGACCAGGATTGCACACAGTACTAAATAATCAGAATCAGTGACCAGGATTACACACAGTACTAAACAATCAGGTACATTGACCAGGATTGCACACAGTACTAAACAATCAGGTATAGTGACCAGGATTACACACAGTACTAAATAATCAGATACAGTGACCAGGATTGCACACAGTACTAAACAATCAGATACAGTGACCAGGATTGCACACAGTACTAAACAATCAGAATCAGTGACCAGGATTACACACAGTACTAAACAATCAGGTACATTGACCAGGATTGCACACAGTACTAAACAATCAGGTATAGTGACCAGGATTACACACAGTACTAAACAATCAGGTACAGTGACCAGGATTACACACAGTACTAAACAATCAGCTACATTGACCAGGATTGCACACAGTACTAAACAATCAGGTACAGTGACCAGGATTGCACACAGTACTAAACAATCAGGTACATTGACCAGGATTGCACACAGTACTAAACAATCAGGTACATTGACCAGGATTGCACACAGTACTAAACAGTCAGGTACAGTGACCAGGATTGCACACAGTACTAATAATCAGGTACAGTGACCAGGATTGCACACAGTACTAAATAATCAGGTACAGTGACCAGGATTGCACACAGTACTAAACAATCAGGTACATTGACCAGGATTGCACACAGTACTAAACAATCAGGTACATTGACCAGGATTGCACACAGTACTAAACAATCAGGTACAGTGACCAGGATTGCACACAGTACTGATCAATCAGGTACAGTGACTAGGATTGCACACAGTACTAAACAATCAGATACAGTGACCAGGATTGCACACAGTACGAAACAATCAGGTACAGTGACCAGGAATGCACACAGTACTAAACAATCAGGTACAGTGACCACGATTCCCACAGTACAAAACAATCAGGTACATTGACCAGGATTGCACACAGTACTAAACAATCAGATACAGTGACCACGATTCCCACAGTACTAAACAATTGGGTACATTGACCAGGATTGCACACAGTACTAAACAATCAGTTACATTGACCAGGATTGCACACAGTACGAAACAATCAGGTACAGTGACCAGGATTGCACACAATCAGGTACAGTGACCACGATTCCCACAGTACAAAACAATCAGGTACATTGACCAGGATTGCACACAGTACGAAACAATCAGGTACAGTGACCACGATTACCACAGTACTAAACAATCAGGTACATTGACCAGGATTGCACACAGTACGAAACAATCAGGTACATTGACCAGGATTGCACACAGTACTAAATAATCAGATACAGTGACCAGGATTGCACACAGTACTAAACAATCAGATACAGTGACCAGGATTGCACACAGTACTAAACAATCAGATACAGTGACCAGGATTGCACACAGTACTAAACAATCAGAATCAGTGACCAGGATTACACACAGTACTAAACAATCAGGTACATTGACCAGGATTGCACACAGTACTAAACAATCAGGTACACAGTGACCAGGATTACACACAGTACTAAACAATCAGGTATAGTGACCAGGATTACACACAGTACTAAACAATCAGGTACATTGACCAGGATTGCACACAGTACTAAACAATCAGGTACAGTGACCAGGATTGCACACAGTACTAAACAATCAGGTACATTGACCAGGATTGCACACAGTACTAAACAATCAGGTACATTGACCAGGATTGCACACAGTACTAAACAGTCAGGTACAGTGACCAGGATTGCACACAGTACGAAACAATCAGGTACAGTGACCAGGATTGCACACAGTACTAAATAATCAGGTACAGTGACCAGGATTGCACACAGTACTAAACAATCAGATACAGTGACCAGGATTGCACACAGTACTAAACAATCAGGTACATTGACCAGGATTGCACACAGTACTAAACAGTCAGGTACAGTGACCAGGATTGCACACAGTACTAAATAATCAGGTACAGTGACCAGGATTGCACACAGTACTAAATAATCAGGTACAGTGACCAGGATTGCACACAGTACTAAACAATCAGGTACATTGACCAGGATTGCACACAGTACTAAACAATCAGGTACATTGACCAGGATTGCACACAGTACTAAACAATCAGGTACATTGACCAGGATTGCACACAGTACTAAACAATCAGGTACAGTGACCAGGATTGCACACAGTACTGATCAATCAGGTACAGTGACTAGGATTGCACACAGTACTAAACAATCAGATACAGTGACCAGGATTGCACACAGTACGAAACAATCAGGTACAGTGACCAGGAATGCACACAGTACTAAACAATCAGGTACAGTGACCACGATTCCCACAGTACAAAACAATCAGGTACATTGACCAGGATTGCACACAGTACTAAACAATCAGATACAGTGACCACGATTCCCACAGTACTAAACAATTGGGTACACTGACCAGGATTGCACACAGTACTAAACAATCAGTTACATTGACCAGGATTGCACACAGTACGAAACAATCAGGTACAGTGACCAGGATTGCACACAATCAGGTACAGTGACCACGATTCCCACTTTACAAAACAATCAGGTACATTGACCAGGATTGCACACAGTACGAAACAATCAGGTACAGTGACCACGATTACCACAGTACTAAACAATCAGGTACATTGACCAGGATTGCACACAGTACGAAACAATCAGGTACATTGACCAGGATTGCACACAGTACTAAATAATCAGATACAGTGACCAGGATTGCACACAGTACTAAACAATCAGATACAGTGACCAGGATTGCACACAGTACTAAACAATCAGATACAGTGACCAGGATTGCACACAGTACTAAACAATCAGAATCAGTGACCAGGATTACACACAGTACTAAACAATCAGGTACATTGACCAGGATTGCACACAGTACTAAACAATCAGGTACACAGTGACCAGGATTACACACAGTACTAAACAATCAGGTACAGTGACCAGGATTACACACAGTACTAAACAATCAGGTACATTGACCAGGATTGCACACAGTACTAAACAATCAGGTACAGTGACCAGGATTGCACACAGTACTAAACAATCAGGTACATTGACCAGGATTGCACACAGTACTAAACAATCAGGTACATTGACCAGGATTGCACACAGTACTAAACAGTCAGGTACAGTGACCAGGATTGCACACAGTACGAAACAATCAGGTACAGTGACCAGGATTGCACACAGTACTAAATAATCAGGTACAGTGACCAGGATTGCACACAGTACTAAACAATCAGATACAGTGACCAGGATTGCACACAGTACTAAACAATCAGATACAGTGACCAGGATTACACACAGTACTAAACAATCAGGTATAGTGACCAGGATTACACACAGTACTAAACAATCAGGTATAGTGACCAGGATTACACACAGTACTAAACAATCAGGTACAGTGACCAGGATTACACACAGTACTAAACAATCAGGTACATTGACCAGGATTGCACACAGTACTAAACAATCAGGTACATTGACCAGGATTGCACACAGTACTAAACAATCAGGTACATTGACCAGGATTGCACACAGTACTAAACAATCAGGTATATTGACCAGGATTGCACACAGTACTAAACAATCAGGTATAGTGACCAGGATTACACACAGTACTAAACAATCAGGTACATTGACCAGGATTGCACACAGTACTAAACAATCAGAATCAGTGACCAGGATTGCACACAGTACTAAACAATCAGGTACATTGACCAGGATTGCACACAGTACTAAACAATCAGGTACAGTGACCAGGATTACACACAGTACTAAACAATCAGGTACAGTGACCAGGATTGCACACAGTACTAAACAATCAGGTATATTGACCAGGATTGCACACAGTACTAAACAATCAGGTACAGTGACCAGGATTGCACACAGTACTAAACAATCAGGTACAGTGACCAGGATTGCACACAGTACTAAACAATCAGGTACATTGACCAGGATTGCACACAGTACTAAAGTTGCAGCCTAACTAAAGTTTTTATTCAGTTCCTGCTCTTATATTCTATACCTTGACTAACAAATGAAAGGAATCCATATGCCTTGTTACCCCCTTGTTAACCTTCCCTGTGCACGTTCACTCAAAGCTCTCTCACTTCTTTTATGCTCTCACTATCCTCCCATTTATTAGGATTTCCTTTGCCTTGTTTGACCTCCCCAAATGCATCAGCTCATTTCTCGGGGCTGAATTCCATTTGCCACTTTCCTTCCCACCTGACCAGGCCAAACAGAATCTTGGTTTAGATCTCATCTGAATAATGGCATCCTTGGCTGCCGCTCTCCCTCAGCACTGCATTAGTTTGCACACTTGCTCATTCATGAACCCCCCCCCATGCTTCCCCACTTCTTACACTGGGATCAAACACAAGGATTTGAAGCATCTCTTCACATCTCCAGAACGTTTAAAATGCCTCAGCTCATGCACGCCTTTATTACCCCCAGATTCGACTGTTCCAACACTCTCCTGGCCCAAACCCCCACCTTCTATTCTCCATGAACATGAACTGACTGGAAACTCTGCCCATGTTTGAACTCGCACTAATTCCCCTTCATCTATCACCCGTGCCCACTGACCTACAATGAAGTAATGCCTTGATTTTAAACTCTCAGCCAGGTTTATCAAACCATCCATGGCCTCACCCCTCAGGTCTCTCTAAACTCCTCCAGACTCTGCAACCTACTACACTACTATCTCCAACACCTGCAGTCCTAACATCCCTCCCTATCTCTGTAACCTGCTCTAGGCCCTACATCCCTCCCTATCTCTGTAACCTCCTCTATGCTCTACAACCCTCCCTATCTCTGTAACCTCCTCTATGCTCTCCAACCCTCCCTATCTCTGTAACCTCCTCTATACCCTACAACCCTCCCTATCTCTGTAACCTCCTCCAGCCCCTACACCCCTCCCTATCTCTGTAACCTCCTCTATGTTCCAAAACCCTCCCTATCTCTGTAACCTCCTCTATGCCCTACAACCCTCCCTATCTCTGTAACCACCTCTATGTTCCAAAACCCTCCCTATCTCTGTAACCTCCTCTATGCCCTACAACCCTCCCTATCTCTGTAACCTCCTCTATGCCCTACAACCCTCCCTATCTCTGTAACCTCCTCTATGCCCTACAACCCTCCCTATCTCTGTAACCACCTCTATGTTCCAAAACCCTCCCTATCTCTGTAACCTCCTCTATGCCCTACAACCCTCCCTATCTCTGTAACCTCCTCTATGCCCTACAACCCTCCCTATCTCTGTAACCTCCTCTATGCCCTACAACCCTCCCTATCTCTGTAACCTCCTCTATGCCCTACACCCCTCCCTATCTCTGTAACCACCTCTATGTTCCAAAACCCTCCCTATCTCTGTAACCTCCTCTATGCCCTACAACCCTCCCTATCTCTGTAACCACCTCTATGCCCTACAACCCTCCCTATCTCTGTAACCTCCTCTATGCCCTACAACCCTCCCTATCTCTGTAACCTCCTCTATGCCCTACAACCCTCCCTATCTCTGTAACCTCCTCTATGCCCTACAACCCTCCCTATCTCTGTAACCTCCTCTATGCCTACAACCCTCCCTATCTCTGTAACCTCCTCTATGTCCAAAACCCTCCCTATCTCTGTAACCTCCTCTATGTCCTACAACCCTCCCTATCTCTGTAACCTCCTCTATGCCCTACAACCCTCCCTATCTCTGTAACCTCCTCTATGTCCTAAAACCCTCCCTATCTCTGTAACCTCCTCTATGCCCTACACCCCTCCCTATCTCTGTAACCTCCTCTATGTTCCAAAACCCTCCCTATCTCTGTAACCTTCTCTATTCCCTACATCCCTCCCTATCTCTGTAACCTCCTCTAAGTCCAACAACCCTCCCTATCTCTGTAACCTCCTCTATGCCCTACAACCCTCCCTATCTCTGTAACCTCCTCTATGCTCTCCAACCCTCCCTATCTCTGTAACCTCCTCTATGCCCTACAACCCTCCCTATCTCTGTAACCTCCTCTATGTTCCAAAACCCTCCCTATCTCTGTAACCTCCTCTATGCCCTACAACCCTCCCTATCTCTGTAACCTCCTCTATGTTCCAAAACCCTCCCTATCTCTGTAACCTCCTCTATGCCCTACAACCCTCCCTATCTCTGTAACCTCCTCTATGCCCTACACCCCTCCCTATCTCTGTAACCTCCTCTATGTTCCAAAACCCTCCCTATCTCTGTAACCTCCTCTATGCCCTACAACCCTCCCTATCTCTGTAACCTCCTCTATGCCCTACAACCCTCCCTATCTCTGTAACCTCCTCTATGCCCTACACCCCTCCCTATCTCTGTAACCTCCTCTATGTCCCTAAACCCTCCCTATCTCTGTAACCTCCTCTATGCCCTACAACCCTCCCTATCTCTGTAACCTCCTCTATGCCCTACAACCCTCCCTATCTCTGTAACCTCCTCTATGCCCTACAACCCTCCCTATCTCTGTAACCTCCTCTAGGCCCTGCAGCCCTCCCTATTTCTGTAACCTCCTCTATGCTCTCCAACCCTCCCTATTTCTGTAACCTCCTCTATGCTCTCCAACCCTCCCTATTTCTGTAACCTCCTCTATGCTCTACAACCCTCCCTATCTCTGTAACCTCCTCTATGCTCTCCAACCCTCCCTATTTCTGTAACCTCCTCTATGCCCTACAACCCTCCCTATCTCTGTAACCTCCTCTATGCTCTACAACCCTCTCTATCTCTGTAACTCCTCCAATCCTGACACTCCAAGAACTCAGTGCTCCTTTAATTCTGGCCTCTTGAACATCATCCATTTTAATTCCTTCACCATTGGCATCTATACCTTCAGTTACCTGGCCCCAAGTTTCAGAATTCCAACCTTAAATCTCTCCTTTTGTCTGTCTCCTCCTCTCAGATGCTTCTTAAAACCTCCCTCTGAAACCAAACTCTGGAAAATATTTCTGAATTCCCCTGTACTAACAATGCTATCTTAGAAAGCCCATTCAGTGCAAGGACTGGCTGCTTTTGGGAGTTTCAGTGTGTTCCATTACCTCTTGCCAGTTGAGGACAGACGCACAAAGATCTGATTTGTGTCAGGAACAACTTTCTGAATGAAAACTTGCTCATCATCTCGTTCCCCGAATGGGCCTGTGAGAAAGAGAGAGAGAGAGTGTGAGAGAGAGAGAAAGCGCCTGTAAGAGAGAGAGAGAGAGAGAGGCAAATTACACACAGTAGAAAGCTAGTCTCAGTTAAGGTGATGGGGAAATTACTGGGCTGTTGTAAAACCTATTTGAGTTTTAGGGAAGGAAATGTGCCTTCCTTTAATGGGCTGATCTACATGCAACTTCAGACCCACAAAATGTGGTTCACCCTTAACTGTCCTCCGAAACAGGGTCAAGCAAACCCTTCGTTGTACCAAACTGCTCCAAGCAAGTTGAAAAGGAATAAACCGGGTATATCACCCAGCATCAGTTCAGTTGACTGTGTAAAGTCCTCTTTGGTAGTGCCTGGGACTGGTGTGAAAATTAGAAGGGCTGTCCCACAGCAGTCAAACAACCCAGTCATTCTCACTGAACCACACCTTATAGTGTCCATGGCTCACACATTACCAAAGTACCATCATGGCCTGAAACATTCACTCGGTTTCTTTCCACAGATGCTGTCTGATCTGCCGAATACTTGCAGCATTTTCTGTTTTATTTCAGATTTCTAGCATCTGCAGTATTTTACTTTTGTACTTCTCTCACCATCCCTGGGTATGTCCTTATGTCCTGCCCCATGAGCAGGACAGATCCACCAGCAGTGGTGACAAAGTTGGGAAGGAGATGCTCTGGGAGGCCTCAGCATTGATTCCAGACTCCATGAAGTCTGACGGAATCAGGTTAAATATAAACTAGGAAGTCTACTTCCGATTGCCACTTACTGCATTCCCTCAGTTGATGAGTCACTGCTCCTCCATTTGGAAGAGGGTGGTAAAGCACAGAATATACTCTGGGTGGGAGACTTCAATGTCCATCGCTAACTGTGGCTTGGTAGCACCGTAACTGACTGAGCTGGCTAAGTCTTGAAGGGCTTGTGACAGGTGGTGACAGAACCAACACAAGGGGTGAACCCACCTTTCATAGATGCATCTGAGAAACAGGCAGCAGCAACAGGAACTGGCAGAGGCAAGGTACACACACACACACCGATGAATCAGAGGCCAGCTCTGCAATGTTTTGTGTCAGTTCCACACACTAACACCAATCTTGCTGCCTCTTACCGATCTCCAAACCCGCAGAACATCCTCCGTGTCCGTCCAAGTCTTCCAGCGAGAGGATTTTAAATGATGCCAGTGGGGTTGATCCAGGCTGTGTGGAGATCATTCCCCGGAATCTGGTTACACTCCACGTCCTCACGTGATTATTATCTGCACAGACTGAATAAAAAACACAGATCTCAGCTCCCGAAAGTGCCAATTGCCATTTGGCTGAAGTGACCCCACGTGCCTCATGAACCCATGCTATTTGGCTGTAGAAGGCTTCACAGTTTTAAGCTACTCGCACTGTCAGCTAAAATGCAAACAAGTGGTGGGGACTGAGCAGTGATCGATAGCAGCAACCTGATCAATCCTGCTGCTGTAGACTACAGTGGGTCAACTGCAGAGATTGGGGAAGGAGGGATTGGGGTCCGGGGGCTGAGAGTTGGTACACACTGTATCAGACTCTGATCCCGATAATCTGACACTCACCATTCCTGCCCACACTCGGGGGATCCTCCCTGTCTTTGCAGTGAGGGCTGTGGAGGGAGTGAGCCCAGGACAGGTAGCTGAGTAGTGGGTTGGACTGACAGGGGTAAGAGATGTGACTGATGAGGTGGGGGGGGGGTTGAGGAAATGGTGCCAAAAAGGTGAAGATTAATCATGGTTTCCTACCCGAGATGAGGTTTTTCTCAGAGAGTGTGATTTTTGTGATGGGGCTGCGATGAACACTGAATGTCTGGAAGAGCTGTGGACCAGAACCCACTGTCTCAGGATGCTGCACAATCACACGGACCATTCCAGAACTTGTCCCGTACGCAATCTCGATCCAGTTTCCACTGTCACCTGGTAGAAATAACGGCAAAAAACAGTTACTAAACTCCGCATTGTTAGAACTGAGGGGGCTGGATCGCTGAGGGACACAGCTCTGAGGGACACAGCTCTGAGGGACACAGCTCTGAGGGACACAGCTCTGGAGTCTGGTCTTTAGGCACATTGTTTGCTTTTAGGATTAGTAGGCCATTCGGCCCCTCGAGTCTGCTCTGCCATTTGAAAAGATCATGGCTGATCTCTACTACCCCGTCTGCCCCCAAATCCTCTGATTCCTTCTCAACCAAGAACCGATTGTTATGTTCAGTATAACCACAAGGATATTGGACATTACGCACAGTGGGATCATAGTTTGGGAAGCAGCCCCAAAACCTGCAACCTAACATGTAACTGTGGATGTTTAAATTGTGGACAGTATTCAATTCTGTGGTCAATATTTATTTAAACATGCACCTGAATAAGGGAACTTCACAGCTGCCTGTAAAGTTTACACATCACATTGTTAAAGGGTGAACCAGCATTCGAGGAATATGAAACCTCTGGACTGCTGCTCTCCAGGAACTATATTGAACAAAATGGGTTGTTTGGACTGAAGCTGGGATAGAGGTAAGAGTGAATGACATTGTATCGTGGTGGTCTGGAGTCCAGAAGTGTTAACCCTGCAGTCATGTGACTGAAACTAACTTCAGACTAACAAATCTAAACTCTAAAATATTAACATCAACCATGACCTAGATATATGTGACAGTTGACAAGTTATTGTTGATAGAGACACAATTTATATATTATGTACTTCCAGCTAAAAACCCCTCATTCAGTCTGCTCATTTACCCAAATACTATTAAACTATAATAATATTTAAGCCTGTATGTAAACTGTGTATAGAAACTGTATAATTAACAGCAAAGATGATGAGCTCTGATAACATCCTGGTTATAGTACAGGAGACTCGTGCTCCAGAGCTTGCTGCACCCCTAGCCAAGCTGTTCCAGTGCAGCCTCAACATTGGCATCTACCCGACAATGTGGGAAATTGCCCAGTCATATCTTGTCCACAAAAAGCAGGACATAACCGATCCATCCAATGACTGCCTCACTAGTCTACCCTCAATCACCAGCAAAGTGATAGGAGGTGTCATCGACAGTGTTATCAGCGGCACTTCTCAGCAGTAACCTGCTCACTAATGCCCAGTTTGGGTTCTGCCAGGGCCACTCAGCTCCTGACCTCATTACAGCCTTGGTTCAGATATGGACTAAAGAACTGAACTCCAGAGGTGAGAGGGAGCGACTGCCCTTGACATCAAGGCTGTATTTCACCAAGTGTGGCATCAAGGACCCTACAAAACTGGAGTCCATGGGAATCAGGGGGAAAACTCTCTGCTGGTTGGAGTCATACCCAGCACAAAGGAAGATGGTTGTGGTTGTTGGAAGCCAATAACCTCAGCCCCAGGACATCACTGCAGGAGTTCCTCAGGTAGTGTCCTCGGCCCAACCATCTTCAGCTACTTCATCAATGCCCTCTTCTCCATCAGAAGGTCAGCATTGAAGTTGTTTGCACTATGTTCAGCACTATTCGCCACTCCTCAGATACTGAAGTAGTCCATGTGCAAATGCAGCAAGACCTGGCCAATATCCAGGTTTGGGATAATAAGCCAGGCGATGTCCATCTCTAACAAAAGAGAATTGAACCATCTCCCACTGACATTCAATGACATTATCATCTCTGAATCCCCCACCATCAACATCCTGGGGGTAACCATTGACCAGAAATTGAACTGGACTAGCCATATAAATACTGTGACCACAAGAGCAGGTCAGAGGCTGGGAATCCTGTGAAGAGTAACTCACCTCCTGCCTCCCCAAAGCCTGTCCACCATCTACAAGGCACAAGTCAGGAGTGTGATGGAATACTCCCCACTTGCAGGGGAGTTGCAGCTCCCACAACACTCAAAAAGCTCGACACCGTCCAGGGCAAAGTGACCTGATTAAGTGGCATTCTAACCATCACCTTAAATATTCACTCCCTCCATCACCGAGTGCCAGCAGTGTGTGTACCATCTACAAGGTGCTCTGCAGCAACTCACCAAGGCTCCTTCAATAGGACCTTCCAAACCTGGGTCCTCTACCACTTAGAAGGACAAGGGCAGCAGATAGATGGGAACACCACCACTTGGAAGTTCCCTTCCAAGTCACTCACCATCCTGACTTAGAAATATATCGCAGTTCCTTCACTGTCGCTGGGTCAAAATCCTGGCACAGCAGGTGTACCCACATCACGCAGACTGCAGCAGTTCAAGAAGGCAGCTCACCCCCACCTTCACAAGGGCAATTAGGGATGGGTAATAAATACTGGCCCAGCCAGTGGTGCCCACATTCTTTGAATGAATTACAAAAAAATAATACCGACCAAAACCCCAGTCCTTGTCTTCCCCCCGCAGGGCCAACTAACTCATTCTCATCTCAATGATCTCTTCAGGCTGCCTGAAGGTCAAAATGAAGCCAATGAGAAAGATTGGCTTGTGATTCATTGCTGATTTCCACACTGAGACATTGACTGATTTGATCTATTAAACAGCACTTTGTTTCTGATTACTGGTCAATACCACCACCAGCTGGTGATCCGACGTACTGCAACAGAAGCATCCACTTGCAAAAAAAAGGCTTCAATTTACAGACGACAATTTGCATTTAGACAAATTATCAGGTCACCAGAAATCTCTCTCACTGATTCATCCTGGAAAACATGGCAAGGAGATTAGCACACAGCAAGATCCCAGACACAGCAAACATAAAAGCAAAAACTGTGGATGCTGGAAATCCAAAACAAAAATAAAAATACCTGGAGAAACTCAGCGGGTCTGACAGTGTCTGCGGAGAGGAACACAGTTAACGTTTCAAGTCTGTATGACCCTTTAACAGAACTAAGGAAAAATAGAAGAGAGGTGAAATATAAGCTGGTTTAAGGGGGGCTGGGACAGGTAGAGCTGGATAGAGGGCCAGTGATAGGTGGAGGTAACCAAAAGATGTCACAGACAAAAGGACAAAGAGGTGTTGATGGTGGTGACATTAGCTAAGATAAGTGCGAATAGGTGACATTAAGGGCAGAAAGCAGGACGAGAAAGGTACAGATAGCCCTAGTGGGGCTGGGGTGGGAGGAAGGGATTGAAATAGGCTAAAAGATAGAGATAAAACAATGGATGGAAATACATTTAAAAATAATGGAAATAGGTGGGAAAAGAAAAATCTATATAAATTATTGGAAAAAAGGGGGATCGGAAAGTGGGTGGGGATGGAGGAGAGAGCTCATGATCTAAAATTGGTGAATCAATATTCAGTCCGGAAGGCTGTAAAGTGCCTAGTCGGAAGATGAGGTGTTGTTCCTCCAGTTTGCGTTGGGCTTCACTGGAGCAATGCAGCAGGCCAAGGACGGACATGTGGGCATGAGAGCAGGGTGGAGTGTTAAAATGGCAAGTGACAGGGAGGTCTGGGTCATTCTTGCGGACAGACCGAAGGTGTTCTGCAAAGCGGTCACCCAGTCTGCGTTTGGTCTCTCCAATGTAGAGGAAACCGGATTGGGAGCAACGAATGCAGCAGACTAAATTGAGGGAAATGCAAGAGAAATGCTGCTTCACTTGAAAGGAGTGTTGGGGCCCTTGGACGGTGAGGAGAGAGGAAGTGAAGGGGCAGGTGTTGCATCTTTTGCGTGGGCATGGGGTGGTGCCATAGCAGGGGGTTGAGGTGTTGGGGGTGATGGAGGAGTGGACCAGGGTGTCCCGGAGGGAGCGATCCCTGCGGAATGCCGATAAGGGGGGTGAAGGGAAGATGTGTTTGGTGGTGGCATCATGCTGGAGTTGTCGGAAATGGCGGAGGATGATCCTTTGAATGCGGAGGCTGGTGGGGTGATAAGTGAGGACAAGGGGGACCCTGTCATGTTTCTGGGAGGGAGGAGAAGGCGTGAGGGCGGATGCGCGGGAGATGGGCCGGACACGGTTGAGGGCCCTGTCAACGACCGTGGGTGGAAAACCTCGGTTAAGGAAGAAGGAGGACATGTCAGAGGAACTGCTTTTGAAGGTAGCATCATCGGAACAGATGCGACGGAGGCGAAGGAACTGAGAGAATGGGATGGAGTCCTTACAGGAAGCGGGGTGTGAGGAGCTGTAGTCGAGATAGCTGTGGGAGTCGGTGGGTTTGTAATGGATATTGGTGGACAGTCTATCACCAGAGATTGAGACAGCAAGGTCAAGGAAGGGAAGGGAAGTGTCAGAGATGGACTACGTGAAAATGATGGAGGGGTAGAGATTGGAAGCAAAATTAATAAATTTTTCCAAGTCCCGACAAGAGCATGAAGCGGCACCGAAGTAATCATCGATGTACCGGAGAAAGAGTTGTGGAAGGGGGCCGGAGTAGGACTGGAACAAGGAATGTTCCACATACCCCATGAAGAGACAGGCATAGCTGGGGCCCATGCGGGTACCCATAGCCACACCTTTTATTTGGAGGAAGTGAGAGGAGTTGAAGGAGAAATTGTTCAGCGTGAGAACAAGTTCAGCCAGACGGAGGAGAGTAGTGGTGGATGGGGATTGTTCGGGTATCTGTTCGAGGAAGAAGCTAAGGGCCCTCAGACCATCCTGGTGGGGGACGGAGGTGGGGGATGTTCTGATGCCACTTTCAAAAACAGTTCCTCTGACATGTCCTCCTTCTTCCTTAACCGAGGTTTTCCACCCACGGTGGTTGACAGGGCCCTCAACTGTGTCCGGCCCATCTCCCACGCATCCGCCCTCACACCTTCTCCTCCCTCCCAGAAACATGATAGGGTCCCCCTTGTCCTCACTTATCACCCCACCAGCCTCCGCATTCAAAGGATCATCCTACGCCATTTCCGCCAACTCCAGCATGATGCCACCACAAAACACATCTTTCCTTCACCCCCCCAAGTGGCATTCCGCAGGGATCGTTCCCTCCTGGACACCCTGGTCCACTCCTCCATCACCCCCTACTCCTCAACCCCCTCCCATGGCACCTTCCCATGCAACCGCAGAAGGTGCAACACCTGTCCCTTTACTTCCCCTCTCCTCACTGTCCAAGGGCCCAAACACTCCTTTCAAGCGAAGCAGCATTTCACTTGCATTTCCCTCAATTTAGTCTACTGCATTCGTTGCTCCCAATGTGGTCTCCTCTACATTGGAGAGACCAAACGTAAACTGGGCGACCACTTTGCGGAACACCTGCGGTCTGATCACAAGAATGACCCAAACCTCCCTGTCGCTTGCCATTTCAACACTCCACCCTGCTCTCATACCCACATGTCCGTCCTTGGCTTGCTGCATTGTTCCAGTGAAGCCCAACGCAAACTGGAGGAACAACACCTCATCTTCCGACTAGGCACTTTACAGCCTTCCGGACTGAATATTGAATTCACCAATTTTAGATCATGAGCTCTCTCCTCCATCCCCACCCACTTTCCGATCCCCCTTCTTTCCAATAATTTATATAGATTTTTCTTTTCCCACCTATTTCCATTATTTTTAAACGTATTTCCATCCATTGTTTTATCTCTGCCTTTTAGCCTATTTAAATCCCTTCCCCCCACCCCACCCCCACTAGAGCTATCTGTACCTTGCTTGTCCTGCTTTCTACCCTTAATTAGCACATTCCTTTAGATAATATCACCACCTTCAACACCTCTTTGTCCTTTTGTCTGTGACATCTTTTGGTTATCTCCATCTATCACTGGCCCTCTATCCAGCTCTACCTGTCCAAGCCCCCCTTAAACCAGCTTATATTTCATTTCTCTGCTATTTTTCCTTAGTTCTGTTGAAGAGTCATACGGACTCGAAACGTTAACTGTGTTCCTCTCCGCAGACACTGTCAGACCTGCTGAGGTTTTCCCAGGTATTTTTATTTTTGTTTTGGATTTCCAGCATCCACAGTTTTTTGCTTTTATCCCAAAGAATCTCTGCTCTTGGAACAATGACACTTGGAGGAGACAAACAAGGTTTCAGTGAATAATCGCGCCTCTGACAGTTCAGCACACTCTCTGTCGGGCTGGGCTGTCACTGGGCTGTCACTGGGCTGTCACTGGGCTGGGCTGTCACTGGGCTGTCACTGGGCTGTCACTGGGCTGGGCTGTCACTGGGCTGTCACTGGGCTGGGCTGTCACTGGGCTGTCACTGGGCTGGGCTGTCACTGGGCTGGGCTGTCACTGGGCTGGGCTGTCACTGGGCTGGGCTGTCACTGGGCTGTCACTGGGCTGGGCTGTCACTGGCTGGGCTGTCACTGGGCTGGGCTGTCACTGGGCTGTCACTGGGCTGGGCTGTCACTGGGCTGTCACTGGGCTGGGCTGTCACTGGGCTGGGCTGTCACTGGGCTGTCACTGGGCTGGGCTGTCACTGGGCTGTCACTGGGCTGGGCTGTCACTGGGCTGGGCTGTCACTGGGCTGTCACTGGGCTGGGCTGTCACTGGGCTGGGCTGTCACTGGGCTGTCACTGGGCTGGGCTGTCACTGGGCTGTCACTGGGCTGTCACTGGGCTGGGCTGTCACTGGGCTGTCACTGGGCTGTCACTGGGCTGTCACTGGGCTGTCACTGGGCTGGGCTGTCACTGGGCTGTCACTGGGCTGGGCTGTCACTGGGCTGTCACTGGGCTGTCACTGGGCTGGGCTGTCACTGGGCTGTCACTGGGCTGGGCTGTCACTGGGCTGGGCTGTCACTGGGCTGTCACTGGGCTGGGCTGTCACTGGGCTGGGCTGTCACTGGGCTGTCACTGGGCTGGGCTGTCACTGGGCTGTCACTGGGCTGGGCTGTCACTGGGCTGGGCTGTCACTGGGCTGGGCTGTCACTGGGCTGTCACTGGGCTGGGCTGTCACTGGGCTGTCACTGGGCTGGGCTGTCACTGGGCTGTCACTGGGCTGTCACTGGGCTGGGCTGTCACTGGGCTGGGCTGTCACTGGGCTGTCACTGGGCTGTCACTGGGCTGGGCTGTCACTGGGCTGTCACTGGGCTGTGCTGTCACTGGGCTGTCGCTGGGCTGTCACTGGGCTGGGCTGTCACTGGGCTGTCACTGGGCTGGGCTGTCACTGGGCTGTCACTGGGCTGGGCTGTCACTGGGCTGTCACTGGGCTGGACTGTCACTGGGCTGGGCTGTCACTGGGCTGGGCTGTCACTGGGCTGTCACTGGGCTGGGCTGTCACTGGGCTGTCACTGGGCTGGGCTGTCACTGGGCTGTCACTGGGCTGGGCTGTCACTGGGCTGTCACTGGGCTGGGCTGTCACTGCGCTGGGCTGTCACTGGGCTGTCACTGGGCTGTCACTGGGCTGTCACTGGGCTGGGCTGTCACTGGGCTGTCACTGGGCTGGGCTGTCACTGGGCTGTCACTGGGCTGTCACTGGGCTGGGCTGTCACTGGGCTGGGCTGTCACTGGGCTGTCACTGGGCTGGGCTGTCACTGGGCTGTCACTGGGCTGTCACTGGGCTGTCACTGGGCTGGGCTGTCACTGGGCTGTCACTGGGCTGGGCTGTCACTGGGCTGTCACTGGGCTGGGCTGTCACTGGGCTGTCACTGGGCTGGGCTGTCACTGGGCTGTCACTGGGCTGGGCTGTCACTGGGCTGTCACTGGGCTGGGCTGTCACTGGGCTGGGCTGTCACTGGGCTGTCACTGGGCTGTCACTGGGCTGGGCTGTCACTGGGCTGTCACTGGGCTGTCACTGGGCTGTCACTGGGCTGGGCTGTCAATGGGCTGTCACTGGGCTGGGCTGTCACTGGGCTGGGCTGTCACTGGGCTGTCACTGGGCTGTCACTGGGCTGGGCTGTCACTGGGCTGTCACTGGGCTGGGCTGTCACTGGGCTGTCACTGGGCTGTCACTGGGCTGGGCTGTCACTGGGCTGTCACTGGGCTGGGCTGTCACTGGGCTGGGCTGTCACTGGGCTGTCACTGGGCTGTCACTGGGCTGGGCTGTCACTGGGCTGTCACTGAGCTGGGCTGTCACTGGGCTGTCACTGGGCTGGGCTGTCACTGGGCTGTCACTGGGCTGGGCTGTCACTGGGCTGTCACTGGGCTGGGCTGTCACTGGGCTGGGCTGTCACTGGGCTGTCACTGGGCTGTCACTGGGCTGGGCTGTCACTGGGCTGTCACTGGGCTGGGCTGTCACTGGGCTGTCACTGGGCTGGGCTGTCACTGGGCTGTCACTGGGCTGTCACTGGGCTGTGCTGTCACTGGGCTGTCACTGGGCTGGGCTGTCACTGGGCTGTCACTGGGCTGGGCTGTCACTGGGCTGGGCTGTCACTGGGCTGGGCTGTCACTGGGCTGTCACTGGGCTGGGCTGTCACTGGGCTGTCACTGGGCTGGGCTGTCACTGGGCTGGGCTGTCACTGGGCTGTCACTGGGCTGTCACTGGGCTGGGCTGTCACTGGGCTGTCACTGGGCTGGGCTGTCACTGGGCTGGGCTGTCACTGGGCTGTCACTGGGCTGTCACTGGGCTGGGCTGTCACTGGGCTGTCACTGGGCTGTGCTGTCACTGGGCTGTCACTGGGCTGGGCTGTCACTGGGCTGTCACTGGGCTGGGCTGTCAGCCAAGCTGTTACTTTCTAGTTGAAATGGGAGGTTTAGACATTGTGACACAGCAGTTGAACAGGAAGAGAGATGATCACTCACTGGTTTTCGGGGTGAGATAGACACTGAGGGCTGTGATGGCATCTTCATAGGGATCGCAGTAAAGCTCTGTAACAAGTAAATCATTGTCTTTCATCCTCAGGGGGAACTTCTGTACATCTGCAAAAGAAACATTCCTTCAGTTTGAGAATGCCAAAGCATCCGGGGAGAGATTGTCACAGGATCCCTCTCATAGAACATTTACAGCAAGGAGGAGGTCATTCAGCCCATCACGTCTGTGAACCTACAAAGAGATTTCCAGCTCTTGTCCTGTATCTCTATAGGTTTATGGCTTTTCGAGGGCATATCCATGGGACTGTTCTCCTTGGAGAGTCGGTGGCTGAGAGGAGATTTGATAGAGATGTTCATAATCATGAGGGGCTGGACAGGGTAAATAGGGAGAAGCTGTTTCCAGGCATAAAAGGATCAAGAACGAGAGGGCACAGATTTAAAGTGATTTGCGAAAGAAGCAAATGGGACGTGAGAAAAAAAATTTTCACACAAGTGGTTCAGGTCTGGGATGCACGGCCTGGAAGTGTGGTGGAGGCAGGTTCAATCGGAACATTCTAGAGGGCATTAGCTGATTATTTGATGAGGAAAAAATGTGCAGGGATACAGGGAAATGGCACTAGGTCATAATGTTCATTTGGAGAGCGAGTGCAGACACGATGGGCCGAATGGCCTCCTTCTGTGCTGTTATGATTCTGTGATTTATTTAAGAAGTGGTGATGTTTCTACCTTCCTTTCAGGCAGTGAGTTTCAGACCCCCAACACCCTCAAAGAGAATTTTTTTTCTCACCTAACCTCCCCTCTAATCCTTCTACAAATTACTTTAAATCTCTGCTTCCGGTTAGTGACCTCTCTGCTAAAGGAATTAGATCCTTCCTATCCAACCTACCCAGACCCCTCAACTTTATACACCTCATTTAAATCTTCTCTCAGTCTCTTCTGTTGCAAAGAAAACATCCACAGCCTATTTAAACTTTCCTCAGAGCTAAAACTCACCATTCCTGGGAAGATCCTCATAAATCTCCTCTGTAACCTCGTTAATGTGATCACATCCTTTGTGGTGATCAGAATTGCACTCAGTACTCCAGCTGCAGCCTATATATATATACATACATATACACAGTTCTGGCATAACTTCCCAGCTCTTATATTTGATGCTTCACCTAATAAAAGAAAGCATTCTGTTTGCCTTCTTACTCACCTTACCTACCTGCCCTATCTATGGACATGCACTCCCAAGGTCCCTCTGCTCTTTTACACTTCTCAGTGTTCTGCCATTTATTGTGTATTCTCTTGCCTTTTTGCTTTGCCCAAATGTACAACCTCTCACTCCCCCAGATTGAACTTGCCATTTTTGTCCCACCTGACCAGCCCTTTGACATTTTCCTATAGTCTACAGATTTCTTCTCCAAAATCAACCACACAAGTTTTTGCATCACCTTCTCAATCATGCTCCCAACAATTAAGTCAAAATCACTGATGTATTTCATGAACAGCAAAGGCTACAGTACTGAGCCCCGCAGAACCCCACCAGAAACAGCCTTCCAGGCACAGAAACATCTGCTCCAGACGAGCACTTGGCACCAAAAACAATCCAACAATTATCAACTTTGAGGTCAAACTTTTGAATTCCTTCCTTAGCTCCCTAAAAGATGCTGACAGAAGCTCATTCCTTTTTCCTTATGTCATTGGTACCAATGCACAGACCACAACCCCTGGCTGTTCATCTTTCTCCCAACATGTTCTGCATTCACTCGGTGACATCCTTGACTCTGACCTAGTGAGGCAACTTACCACCCTCGAGTCGCATCTACCACCACAGAAACAATCAAATCTCCCATCGCTATTGCTTTTCTGACCTTCCGCCTCCCCACTCCCTGTACAGCTGAACCACTCAGAACTAAATACTGGCTGGAGTGTGAGATGCGCTCAGAGGACCCTGCAGTAGCTGCCTGCTGCTCAACGGTCCAGTTGTGACCTGTTCCATCTCTCCCTGCATAGGCTTAAGCTGCAGGGTGACCACATCCAGAACATAAGAAATAGGAGCAAGAGTAGACCATTCAGCCCTTCAAACCTACCCCACCATTCAATAAGATCATGGCTGATCTGCCCCAGGCCTCAACTCCTTTTTCATGCCAGTTCCTCATAGCCCTCAACTCCCTGATATTTCAAAAATCTATCTATCTCCTCTTTAAATACTTTCAGTGATCTAGTCTCCACAATTCTCTGGGGTTGAGAAGAAATTCCTTCGCATCTCAGCTTTAAATGAGTGTCCCCTTGTTCTGTAACGATATCCCCTAGTTTAAGATTCCCCCACTAGTGGAAACATCTTCTCAACATCTACTCTGTCAAGCCCCTCAGAATCTTGTACGTTTCAATAAGATCACTCCTCATTCTTCTAAACGCTAATGAACAAAGGCCTAACCTGTTTAGCCATTTCTTGATATGTCAACCCCTTCATCCCAGGAATCAGCCTAGTGAATCTCTTTTGAACTGCCTCCAATGTCAATATATCTTTTCTTAAATACGGGGACCAACACTGTACTCAGTACTCCAGGTGCAGCCTCACCAACACCCTGTAGGTTGTATCAAGACTTCCCTATTTTTAAACTCCAACCCCCTAGCAATACAGGCCAAAATTCCATTTACCTTCCCAATCACCCGCTGCACCTGGATGTTAACTTCCCGTGTTTCATGCACAAGAACACCCAGATCCCTCCGTACCACACTTCCCTGGATCCTCTCTCCATTTAAACAATAGTCTGCCCTTTCCTTCTTCTTACCAAAGTACATGACCTCACACCTTCGCATACTAAACTCCATCTGCCAAGCCCTGCCCAGTCACCCAACCCATCCACATCCCCCTGCATATTCCCTATGTCCTCCAAACAACATGCCTCCCACTCAGCCCTGTATCATCAGCAAACCTAGAAACACTACATTCTGCCGCCTCCTCCAAGTCACCAATATCGACGGCAAACAACTGAGGCCCCAGGACTGATCCCTGTGGCACTCCACCAGCCACCTCCCTCTAACCTGCAAAAGACCCATTGACCCTGACTCCCTGCCCTCTGTGTGGCAACCAATCCTCAATCCCTGCCAATGCGCTACTCCCAACACTGAGCTCCCACCCCGTGCAATAACCCTCCACATGGTTCCCCATCGAATGCTCTCCAAAAATCTAAATACGATACATCCACTGGCTCCCCCCCATCAACCCTGCTCATTACATCCTCAAAGAACTCCAGCCAGCCTGTCAAAGCCCCTGTACAAAACCATGCTGACTCCACTTGTCTGCATCAAGCTTCTCCAAATGTCCCGCCACTTCCTCCCCAACAATGAATGTTAGCATTTTCCCAACAACAGATGCCAAGCCCATCAGCCCACAGCCCCCCGCTTCCCATCCCCTTCCCCCTGAACAGGGGTGTCGCATTAGCAGTTTTCCAATCCGCTGGGACCCTCCCGGAATCCAGTGAGTTCTGGAATATTTCGACCAATGCCTCCAATATCTCTGCAACCACTTCCTCTAAAACTCTTGGATACAGGCTATCAAGTCCTGGCGACTTGTCTGCCTTTAGTCCCAATAGTTTGTCAAATACTTTGTCCCTCATGATAGAGACTGTTACAAGATCTTTCTTCCCTTAGCTCCTTGCTTATCTGATATCTTTGGGATGTTTATAGTGTCCTCCACTGTGAAGACCTATGTAAAATATTGGTTTAAATTATCTACCATTTCCCTGTTCCCTATTATCGATTCTCCAGCTGCATCCTCCAATGGTCCCATGCTCACTTTAGCTACTCTCTTTATATAATTATGTATAATAATATCATCTATAATCATGTTACCCATGAAACTCCCAGCTTTACAGATCAGCCACAGTGACATCAACTCAAGCTCAAGCTCCTGCTCTCTCTATATTTAGCTTATAGTTTTTAGTATTTTAACTAATTACTTATCGAGTTGGATTGGCCCCACATCCACAAACATTCACTCCCTCCAGCAACAACCCACAGTAGCAGCAGTGTGTGTACCAACGACAAGATGCACTGCAGGAATTCACCAAGGCTCCTTCGACAGCATCTTCCAAACCCACGACCACTACCATCTAGAAGGACAAGGGCAGCAGATAGATGGGAACACCACCACCTGGAAGCTCCCCTCCAGTCACTCACCTTCCTGACTTGGAAATATATCACTGTTCCTTCACTGTCACTGGGTCAGAATCCTGGAACTCCCTCCCTAACAGCACTGTGGGTGTACCTACACCACATGGACTACAGCGGCTCAAGAAGGTAGCTCACCACCACCTTCTCCAGGGCAATTAGGGATGGGCAATAAATGCTGGCCCAGCCAGCGAAGCCCACATCCCATGAATGAATTTTAAAAAAAGTTCAAATTAAACATTAACCTGTAACAGGAACCATGACAAAGATTAGAGATGAAAAGCAGCAGCTCCCTCTGCATGGGCATTGAATACCCAACTTTCTCACCCCGTCCTGCCAGGGACAGTGTCTCAGCAAACAGCCACTTTGTCCCACTCCCCCCTGAAAGCACTGGCTCTCACTGGATGCAGTTACATGGAGATAATGCAGCCACTCAAGTGTCTGTTTCCCATCTCCCTGTCCCCCTAACAACACAATTCCCTGAGGCTGCTGGGACTCGGGGAAATCAACTGCTTCACCCACAGGGAAGAGGGAATCATGGAGGGAGAAGCACCCAGAGATCTGGGGCTGGCAGGGGTATAAACGCTTTGATCATGGATAATGGTTCATCTTCAAGGACTAAGAACGTTCTGGAAGAACGTGTTTTTTTTTTTAAAAACTGTCCCTGAAAGGGTTAACACAAAGACTCTGGTTGCTGCTGTTCCTGGAAAAGACAGCATTTGACAAGAAAAGGTAATTAATCAGCTTTAAAGAAGTTTGAAGCCTCTTGATTCTGGTGGACTATGTACAACAGGCTTATGTCTTTGGAAAAAAAACAGGCTTGGAAAACTGCTTTAAAAGCTGATTGGCTGGTTTAGCTCTGGGGAGAAAACAAGAGGGATCAACTGCTTGGATAAAGGAGACAACAGCTCCTGAAGCTCCAGACTCAGCCCAAAGTAAAAAGTGAATGGAAGTTGCTCTGAAATTGCTCTACCTTCCAAAATCGACTGATGGCAAGTTTGCTGCAAAGTCCACCTGAAAAGTAGTGCATGAGCCATCGCTTGTTTCGCAGACCAGGACTGTATAACCAGGACACCATTTCATGGATTTCACCATCTATCCTTCTTCCATGAACCATGAACTAGATAGACAAATGGTTGGTTGATAGTACAGAACTTCAGTATCACTGAAAAAGAGAGACTATTTTTATTCATTCACAGGATGTGGGTGTCGCTGGCTGGGCCAGCATTTACTGCCCATCCCTAGTTGCCCTGGAGAAGGTGGTGGTGAGCTGCCTTCTTGAGCCGCTGCAGTCCATGTGGTGTAGGTACACCCACAGTGCTGTTAGGGAGGGAGTTCCAGGATTTTGACCCAGCGACAGTGAAGGAACAGTGATATATTTCCAAGTCAGGATGGTGAGTGCCTTGGAGGGGAACTTCCAGGTGGTGGTGTTCCCATCTATCTGCTGCCCTTGTCCTTTTAGATGGTAGTGGTCGTGGGTTTGGAAGATGCTGTCGAAGGAGCCTTGGTGAGTTTCTGCAGTGCATTTTGTAGATGGTACACACTGCTGCTACTGTGCGTCGGTGGAGGGAGTGAATGTTTGTGGATGTGGTGCCAATCAAGCAGGGCTGCTTTGTCCTGGATGGTGTCAAGCTTTTTGAGGCAAGTGGAGAGTATTCCACCACACCCCTGACCTGTGTCTTGTAGATGGTGGACAGGCTTTGGGGAGTCAGGAGGTGAGTTACTCGCCACAGGATTCCCAGCCTCTGACCTGCTCTTGTAAACACAGTATTTATATGGCTAGTCCAGTTCAGTTTCTGGTCAACAGTAACCCCTCAGGATGTTGATTGTGGGGGATTCAGTGATGATAATGCCATTGAACATCAAGGAGCGATGGTTAGATTCTCTCTTGTTGGAGATGGTCATTGCCTGACACTTGTGTGTCAAAGCTTTCCATCTTACACTCATCAGGACACTCGCAAGAATACCAATAAAAGGGAAAACAACAACTTATACTGTATGAGAAGAGATTGGTAATTGATTGGCAAGTGGACGCTGATTGGCAGAGGCATTGCCATTGAGTATACACCAGTTGATGATGACTGACAGTAATCTGCCAGAATTATTTGAAATTTAAACCAGGCTGCTTGACCCTGATGGGTCAAGGCGTTACCCTGAGGAATGAGTCAGTGAATGGCTGTCACTTATTTTGTTTAGCTGAAACAAGGGCAATGTGTATACATGTTCTTTCTGTCTGAAAAGAAAGGGCCTGTGTATTAATATATGTAGCTTCCAGTACACACAAATGCAGCACACTGAGTCCGACTGACAATCTTAAATTAGTTATCAATGTAATTCTTAGCGCAATGAGGATTATTTAGCAAATGTTATCCAATCTCAGAATCACATCTAATGTTGGAGACTGTGTTTTGAGTTTAGGAAACATTGGCTGGCTGGGTAGGGTCTGTACCCTGCGGCTGGCACATGCTGTTTGATATGATCCGTTATTCTTTGGGATATACGGCCTACAGACCTAGCAACACACTGGCACTGAAACTCATACATCACATTACTCCTTTGTGTGATAGACAGAATGTCTTTTTGGTTTGACGGCAGCATCCTGTTAGTGGCACTCTCTTCACACACACTATAAATTGTTGTTTTCCCCTTATACTGGTATTCTTGCAAAGTGACCTGATGAGTGTAAAATGAAAAGCTTCGACATGTCTCTTTTTTCAGCAGTAACCATTGATTATTAACCCTTTGGCACAATTCCTCCTTTTTTTGGTGTGTGTGTGAGAGAGAGAGAGAGAGAGAGTTAGGGTATTTAGGAAGAGTAATTATTATACTTTCAGATTTCTTTCTGTATGTTAATAACCTTTCCCTTCTATTTGACAAGTCTGGTTTTATAATAAGCTTGTAATTTTGTTGTTTATTGAAGAAACCTGGGCATTGAGTGATCATTCTGAGGTTCATGGGTAAAGCACATGTTTGGCGAGCTGGAGAAATCATTTAAATATACGTTGTGACCCATGGAGTAGTGGGACTAGAGACAGACAGTGTACTCCTTCCATCCCTGTTGTAAGACAGGGTGAGGAGGTGGAACTTAATACGTTTCACTTACCAATGTAGTAAATTGATCCATTATTACACCCGAGGATGAGTAAGGAGCCAGCTGTGTCGTAACTGTTTATCGGAACTACATCCTGTATCTGTGGGAGAAACGAGCTGTGAGACAAGTGGCAGTAGGAGTGATGAGGAGACTGGAGTTGGAGAGTTGGGAAAGTTGCTACCTGCCAGTGTTTGGTGACCGCATTCCACACTCCCACTTTACCAGTGTGACTCGTTGCAATGAGCTGATTACCCACAAAGAACAAAGATTCCACTGGGACTCCAAGGCTGAAGATTCCTGCATGGAGAGAGGGATGGAGGGGAGGGAGAGGGGGGGAAGAGAGTTAGGCCACAAACCAGAGCACAGGATATCAACAACTTCCAATTTACCATGAAAGGTCATCGAGCCGAAACGTTAAATGTGCTCCTTTCTCCACACATGCTGGGCTTGAATGCAATAGGAATAAAAATATAAACCATTTTTACAGATTGCAGGGCCAAGTCCCACAGGCACTGATTCCCATTGGTGTGTGGGATTCACTGGGTTATGAGTTCCAAAAACTTGGCACATGTTCTAATTCACCATTTTTCATGTGTGAGCTTAAACAGTGACTTAAAACACAAAAATAAAAGCAAAATATTGTGGACGCTGGAGAACTGAAATAAAAACAGAAAGTACCGGAAAAATACGGCAAGTCTGGCAGCACCTTTGGAGAGAGAAAGACAGTTAACATTTCGAGTCGAATACACTGTTGAAAAAGAGTTTGGGGTGAGGGGGGGGGGAATGATAGTCAATCACAGCCCTGCAAATAATGGCTTGATGTTTGATGTCATGGGGAGGTGGAAATAAGTATCTGATAGTTGGCTTTCAGTCTGGGCAAGGTGGAGATCACCACGCCAGACAAAAACAGCATCAGTGGGTTTGGTGACAAAGTCAGGGTTCGACCTGAGAGAATAGAGTGCAGCAAGTTCAGTGGGAGGGAGGTGAGAGTGAGTGAGAGGAGCAGAGAAATGAAGGTGCTGATGTTATGCCCACAGTTCTCAATGAAAAGATTAAGAGCGGTTAAAAGGTGAGAGGCAGAGTGAACTAGAAAAATTCAATTTCCAATCCTCTTACCCTCACAGGGTCCATTTGTGACACTTCTCTTCTCAGTCGAGAGCCCAGAAATGAAGACAATCTACTAATATTCATTACAAGCCCGCTGACTCCCACAGCTACTGGAACTAAACTCCTCACTTACGATAAAAGCAAAATACTGCGGATGCTGGAAATCTGAAACAAAAATTGCTGGAGAAACTCAGTGGGGCAGGATTTTGCCTTTGATGGGTGGGTGGGCAGCCAATCGCTGCCAAAATGGGCCCCGCCGCCATTTTGAGTGGGCGGGCCAATTAAAGCCCCCCCAGTGGGCTGCTTGACGGGAAGCGCAATGCACTCCCTGTGCGGGGTGGGGGGGGGAGGCTGTCAGAGTGCGCTGTCTCACACACGCACACTTCTCCCTGAGACTAAGTGCTGTCTCAGGGAGATCGCTGAAAGGAAATATAAAAAATAGAACAATAAAACATTCATTCACATGTCCCCATCATGTGAAAATGTTAATGAAATAAACAAAAACTTTATTAAACGTTTTTATAACCGCGATCAAACCTCATCCCGCCGCTGGTTTGTGAAACAATCTCCTACCCGCCTACCTGTTGGGCCCGAACACTGAGCCAAAGTTCGCACGGGCCCCTCAAAATCATCGACGATTGGCAAGTTAAGGGCCTTAACAAGGCCTTTAATTCTGCTCAGCAGGTCTGACAGAGTTAGATAGAGAGGAGACGGGGGAAGACAGAGTTAACGTTTTGAGTCGATGTGACTCTTCATCACAACAGTTCTGAAGACAATTCATACGGACGCGAAACATTAACTCCGTCTTCCTCTCCATGGATACTGTCAGACCTGTTGAGTTTTTCCAGCAATTTTTGATGTTGTTAAACCTCCTCAGACCCTGCTTCCTGTAAGGATTTCATTCTATTCATCCATTTACTCTGTCTCATCTCTTCTGATGATGCTATCCTCCACCACAGTGCTTCTAACAGCTCTTCCTTTGTCCTGAACTTCTAGCTTCACCATTCCCACCCCTCCCAGAACCACAGTGGGGTCCCCCTTGTTGTCTCCTTCTACCCCACCAGCCTCCATGTTCAAAGGACCATCCTCTACCATTCCTGCCACCTCCAGCGTGATGCCACCACCAAACACACCTTCTCCTCCCCTCCCCCATCAGCAACACCCTGGTCCACCCCATCTATCAGCCCCAACACCTCATCCCCTTCCCAAAGCACTTTTGTAGGCCTGAGGCCTGCAGCCACTAATTATTACAATTTCGTATTTTTGCATTTTATTTCTGCTTTACTCTTGATTTTAAGCCTAAAGTGAATATTTCAAGTTATTTTGTATTAAATCTTACTTGGTAGACATTGATCTTAACCCAGTTATGATTATTATTGATTAATCAAAGCACAATCAGTAATGACCTGTTTTCCCAGGCCTTGTTTGTTCACACTGGCTGTGTAAAGCTGGTATTTAGATTACATCTTTGTTTTCCATTTTTGAATAGGTCAGCAGGTGAAACAAATGACTGGGGACCAGTGAATATGGCCAGTAGGACTAAGAGGAAGGGCAGGCAGGGAGAAATTACTGAACACAGTGGGACTGGGGTCTGAAATGCATTTATAACAGGCAAGACAGATGAGTTTAGAGCTTGGATTAGTACTTGGGACTATGATGTTATTGCTATTACAGAGACTTGGTTGAAGGATGGACAGGATTGGCAGATAAACATTCCAGGATTTAGATGTTTCAGGCAGGATAGGGAGAGATGTAGAAGAGGTGGGGGAGTTGCACTGCTGGTTAAGGGGAATATCACAGCTGTACGACAGGAGGACACCTCGGTGGGCTCATGCAGCGAGGCAATATGGGTAGAGCTCCGGAATAGGAAGGGTGCAGTCACAATGTTGGGGGTTTACTATAGGCCTCTCAACTGTCGGCAGGAGATTGAGGAACAGTTATGTAGGCAGATTTTGGAAAGATGTAAAAGCAGTAGGGTTGTTGTGGTGGGTGATTTTAACTTTCCCTATACTGACTGGGAATCACTTGGTGCTAGGGGTTTGGATGGTGCAGAATTTGTAAGGTGCATCCAGGAGGGCTTCCTGAGACAATATGTAGATAGTCCAACTAGGGAAGGGGCAATACTGGACCTGGTATTAGGGAATGAACCCGGCCAGGTGGTCGAAGTTTCAGTAGGGGAGCATTTCGGGAAAAGTGACCATAATTCAGTAAGTTTCAAGGTGTTGGTGGATAAGGATAACAGGAATCCTCGGGTTAAGGCGCTTAATTGGGGGAAGGCTAATTATAACAATATTAGGCCGGAACTGAGGAATCTAGACTGGAGGTGGATGTTTGAGGGCAAATCAACAACTGACATGTGGGGGGCTTTCAAACATCAGTTGATAAGAATTCAGGACTGGCATGTTCCTGCTAGGATGAAGGATAAGCATGGCAAGTTTCAGCAACCTTGGATAATGAAGGATATTGTGAGATTAGTCAAAAAGAAAAGGGAAGCATTCGTAAGGGCTAGAAGGCTGGGAACAGATGAAGCCCATGGAGAATATAAAGAAAGTAGGAAGAAACTTAAGCAAGGGATCAGGAGAGCTAAAAGGGGTCATGAAAAGTCATTGACAACCAGGATTAAGGAAAATTCCAAGGCCTTTTATACATATGTAAAAAGCAAGAGGGTAACCAGGGAAAGGGTGGGTTCACTCAGGGACAGAGGGGGGAATCTGTGTGTGGAGCCAGAAGAAATGGGAGAGATACTAAATGAATACTTCTCATCAATATTCACCAAAGAGAAAGACTTAGTGGTCGATTTGTCTGGGGAAGAGTGTATAGATAGCTTGGATCATGTTGAGATCAAAAAAGAGGTGTTAGGCGTCTTGAAGAATATTAAGGTGGATAAGTCCCCAGGGCCAGATGGGATCTACCCCAGAGGACTGAGGGAGGCAAGGGAGGAGATTGCTGGGCCCTTGACAGAAATCTTTGTATCCTCACTGGCTACAGTTGAGGTCCCAGAGGACTGGAGAATGGCCAATGTTGTTCCATTGTTTAAGAAGGGTAGCAGGGATAATCCAGGAAATTACAGGCCGGTGAGCCTTATGTCAGTGGTAGGGAAATTATTGGAGAAGATTCTTTGTGACAGGATTTCCTACCATTTGGAAGCAAATGGGTATATTAGTGAGAGGCAGCATGGTTTTGTGAAGGGGAGGTCGTGTCTCACTAACTTGATCTAGTTTTTCGAGGAAGTGACAAAGATGATCGACGATGGAAGGGCAGTGGATGTTATCTACATGGATTTCAGTAAGGCCTTTGACAAGGTCCCTCATGGCAGACTAGTACAGAAGGTAAAGTCGTACGGGATCAGAGGTGAGCTGGCAAGATGGATACAGAATTGGCTTGGTCATAGAAGACAGAGGGTAGCAGTGGAAGGGTGCTTTTCTGAATGGAGAGCTGTGACTAGTGGAGTTCCGCAGGGATCAGTGCTGGGACCTTTGCTGAATATAGTATACATAAATGATTTAGAGGAAAATGTGTCTGGGCTAAATAGTAAGTTTGCAGACGACACTAAAGTTGGAGGAGTTGCAGATAGTGAAGAGGATTGTCAAAGGATACAATGGGATATAGATCGGTTGGAGACTTGGGCGGAGAAATGGCAGATGGAGTTTAATCCGGACAAATGTGAGTTAATGCATTTTGGAAGGTCTAATACAGGCTGGAATTATACAGTAAATGGCAGAATCCTTAAGTGCATCGACGGGCAGAGGCATCTGGGTGTACAGGTCCACAGGTCACTGAAAGTGGCAATGCAGGCGGATAAGGTAGTCAGGAAGGCATACGGCATGCTTGCCTTCATTGGCAGGGGTATTGAGTATAAAAGCTGGGAAGTCATGCTGCAGCTGTATAGAACCTTGGTTAGGCCACACTTGGAATATTGCGTGCAATTCTGGTCACCACATTATCAGAAGGGTATGGAGGCGTTGGAGAGGGTGCAGAGGAGGTTTACCAGGATGCTGCCTGGTCTGGAGGTTATTAGCTATGAGGAGAGGTTGGAGAAACTCGGATTGTCCTCACTAGAGTGACGGAGATTGAGGGGTGACTTCATAGAAGTTTACAAAATTATGAGTGGCATGGACAGAGTAGATAGTCAGGAGCTTTTTCCCAGGGTGGAAGAGTCAATTACTAGGGGACATAGATTTAAGGTGCGAGGAGAAAACTATAAAGGAGATGTGTGGAGCAAGTTTTTACGCAGAGGGTAGTCAGTGTCTGGAATTTGCTGCCAGAGGAGGTGGTGGAAGCAGGTATGATAGTGGTGTTTAAGAGGTAGCTTGACAAATACATGAATAGGACGGGAATAAAGGGATACGGACCCCGGAAGTGCAAAATGTTTTAGTTCACGGGCAATATGATCGGCGCAGGCTTGGAGGGCCGAAGGGCCTGTTCCTGTGCTGTACTTTTCTTTGTTCTTTGTTCTTTGAAGCTTGAACACTGAAATAAGCTGCCTTTTGTTTATCAGAAGTCCTTTCTCTTACTGCATTCAGTGACCCTGGGACTACAGACCAGGGCAATGAGTAATCTTACAATGGTCACCAGAAGATGCAATTTGATTGATGGACAGAACACTTGAAGGATGAAAGATGGTAAGACACCATCAAAAGATGCGTAAGCAAATTGGGCATTGTGAAATCTGTACAGCCTTGCACTGTCTGTGAGAGGAATTGATAAGAATGTGTTTTGGGAAAGGGCTGTACCAGGCCTCAGCAGGCTGGAACGAAGCCAGACATTTGGCTGTTTGAGGACTCACTGCTGCAGTCATAGTGGAATAGTCACACTGAAGACTGGAGGAAGGGCCAGGAATGGAGTGACATATATAAAAAATATATATATATTTCTTTTTATATATATTTAAAAGTGCTTCCTCCTTTCCCTCTTTCTTTTTACTTATTTTTCCTTTTTCTATATGCTATTATCAATTACAACTGTCATATTATATTATAATCATTATTCAATATTCAATAATATTGTTGCTTTAACACATGACTTATCATAGTCACTCATTCCTGTTACATCCAGAGTATGACTCCAATCCTAAGTGAGACTCTGAAAGGGATCCTGACGCTCCTCCCTCCACTTCCCATGTAATCGCAGGAGGTGCAAGAGCTGCCCCTTCACCTACCGACTGTCAGAGACCCCAAACACACCTTCCCGATGAAGCAGCAATTTACATGTACTTCTTTCAATTTAGTCTACTGCATTCACTGCTCCCAGTGTGGTTTCCTCTACATTGGAGAGACCAAATGCAGGCTGGGTGACCGCTTTGGGGAACACCTTCAGTCTGTCCACAAGCATGACCCAGACCTCCCTGTCGCTTGCCATTTCAACACTCCACCCTGCTCTCATGTCCACATGTCTGTCCTTGGCCTGCTGCATTGCTCCAGTGAAGCTCAACACAAACTGGAGGAACAGCACCTCATCTTCCGACTAGGCACTTTACAGCCTTCCGGACTTAACACGGAGTTCAACAACTTCAGACCACGAGCTCTCTCCTCCATTTTGATTTTTATTCCCCCCTCCCCCCCACCATGCTGCTCCCCACCTAAGTGCCAGTTTGTATCTTGTTCTCATATTTTTGCTTTCAGATCTGACCTTTATTCTGCTATTAACACCTACTCTGGACCAAAGCTTTGTTTCTTTACCAATACCATTATCACTCCCTTTGCCTTATACTCCATGGCATCTTGGGTATTTAATCTCCCCCGGTCTCTAACCTAACCCTGACACCCCACCCCTACACCCTTATTCAACAGCATTAAACCCATCACATTTCTATCTCTCTTCAGTTCTGAAGGAGAGTAATATTGGACTCAAAACATTAACTTGGTTTCTCTCTTCACAGATGCTGCTAGACTGGCATTTTTCCAGCACACCCTGTTTTAAATAGCAATTGTGTAGGCCAATTGGACCCCACCACCTCACCCTTCACCCGGGGACCATGGGATCACTCCACACAAGTAGCTGTACAGTGATCAGGAACAGAGTCTCTTTCTGACACGTTCCTGCTCTGATACTGAGTCACACAAGTTTCTCCTGATGGTTTTCCAGTCGGGTTGGATACATGTAAAAGATTCTATAACCCAAGGGTTGGTACAGTGACCACATTTTGCAGCTAAAATAGCAACATGCAGGACACCAGAAAGCTTTCCAAATTCCCTTTCCTTGTGAAACAGTAAATCGGAGCAAGGTCACTCTTACCGATCTCATTCCCACTGCCGCCTTCATGAATGGCCCACAGGATAATCTCGCTGCAAGAGGCCACGGCTACCATCTTGTCATTGTCCCCCAGGGAACCGCCCATGACCTTAGCATTCAGTGCCACCCGCTCAATGACCCAGTCTAGACGGGGGCTGGAGAACACTTGCTGCCAGCCAGATGACTCCTTCAGTCTGTGAGACGAGAAACAGAATAAGGTGAGGAGCCAACAAGAAATGAGAGAAATGACCGTCTGTAAACTCCTGATCTGAAACGCTTAACCCCAGGCCCAGGGAGTGAGACTGCCCCGGGGCCCAGGGAGTGTGTCTGCCCCGGGGAGTGTGACTACCCCAGGGAGTGTGACTACCCCAGGGAGTGTGTCTGCCCCGGGGCCCAGGGAGTGTGACTGCCCCGGGGAGTGTGACTACCCCAGGGAGTGTGACTACCCCAGGGAGTGTGACTGACCCGGGGCCCAGGGAGTGTGACTGCCCCGGGGAGTATGACTACCCCAGGGAGTGTGTCTGCCCCGGGGCCTAGGGAGTGTGACTACCCCAGGGAGTGTGTCTGCCCCGGGGCCCAGGGAGTGTGACTACCCCAGGGAGTGTGTCTGCCCCGGGGCCCAGGGAGTGTGACTACCCCAGGGAGTGTGACTGCCCCGGGGCCCAGGGAGTGTGACTGCCCCGGGGAGTGTGACTACCCCAGGGAGTGTGTCTGCCCCGGGGAGTGTGTCTGCCCCGGGGAGTGTGTCTGCCCCGGGGAGTGTGTCTGCCCCAGGGAGTGTGTCTGCCCCAGGGAGTGTGTCTGCCCCGGGGAGTGTGACTACCCCAGGGATTGTGACTACCCCAGGGAGTGTGTCTGCCCCGGGGAGTGTGTCTGCCCCAGGGAGTGTGTCTGCCCCAGGGAGTGTGTCTGCCCCGGGGAGTGTGTCTGCCCCAGGGAGGGTGTCTGCCCCGGGGAGTGTGTCTGCCCCGGGGCCCAGGGAGTGTGACTGCCCCGGGGCCCAGGGAGTGTGTCAGGGTGTCAAAAAGAGAGGAGAAAGAAACAAGGTGAATAAGGAAGTAGGAGTGAGTTGACATGAAGTTTGTGTTTTGCATACCCACCTGTAACACACTACAAACTGTGTGTAAACCACTGCAATCCAATTGTGATGCCCTCGTACAATCCTTACCATCCCAGGATGGGCTGTCGAACCTGCGTAAGCAAGAGGCGCAGTTAGGGTCACACAAGTGAACTCACTATTCCAGTTCTACAGACCCACCGAGTACTTCTGTTACGGACAGAAAGGGGTTTAATTCGGACAGCACTAATTTCTCCTCTCACCACCCGTCCATAAACAGAAAGGTGTTTTGGATTTGCTTTTCCCTCTATAAGCAGTGGCGTATTTCCCAACCCCTCAGGTCTGGTGTGATCCAATTTTCCTTAAATAATCCTCCAGCAAATTTGGGATAGGATGAACTCAAAGGGTTAGTTTATTTGGGTTGCAATGTTGCTTTTTTTACATTCTTACAGTAAAATAGGGATCAAGTAAAGAAAGATTTACAGTGCAAGGACCACATGGGTTCCAGCGTTCCGAATTAAAGTCCAATGCAGTATTGCTTTTACACAGGTCAGCAGGCTGAAAACCAATTCTATCTTATTCACTCTTCAGGTGGCATTGACTTCACATGATAAGACAGGCACACAGAGAGATGAATCTGTCTTGTAGGCGATAATACAGAAGTTCCAGCAGAAACTGTATAGATGGGGCCAGGTATTCAACCTGGGCAAAGTTCCTTCTTGTGATGCTGCTAATTAGATGGTAAAATGGCAGCCCGAGTTTGCGGTACAGCAAGGCAATATAACTGGTTCCACAAGGTAGAACTCCACGTCACATGACTCCCACCTCTCCACATTGCTTTTTTATAAGGGATGTGTATCACTCATCTGAGTCCCTGAGATGGTTAAATGTCTCAACCATTAGGAATTGAAAGGAAGGTTGCGGGTCCCTTTGTCTGAGAAGACAAGTAGATTCCAGTTGGCCAACTTGTGATACAAACTTTCGATGACCTCTGCATGGCTCTCTTTGAATTTGATCTGTGCAGCCCACGGGGGCATCATTAGTGTCTCTTCAGGGACAACAAGGTGACTGGTTCGTCAATGCTACCAGGTGGCTCCTTTCATTCGGAGCCCACACACAAACCCAGATTCAGCCATTTTAAAAGGTCTTTGTCTGGTTTTTATAACTTTAGAAACAGCTGTGAGGATATCTATATATATATTTTTCACAAAAGCTATAGAAGATGTGGTCTTAGTACCCTGACACTATACTTTCATTGATCAAAAGTTCCTCTTGATTGCAGACCCAATTGCTTATGGTCTCGGCAAATCATCAACAGCTGTCTGACAGGTCAGAGTGTGAGCAGCTGCTCCATAGACCAGAATTCCTGCTCCTATCCTTAGGCTACACTCAGCTCAACTCTCACCACTGCCAGCAGATGCACAAGAACTTCAACTAGCCTCGGTGTCCTGGGCGAACACTTGGCACGTCCCAGACACACTACATTACCAGTGCTCAAGGTTCAAACCCAATTTTAATACCCCCCAACAGCAATAGCATCCCCATCCACAATCTTAAACATTCACTCCCCCCACCAACAGGCAGCAGTGTGTACCATCTACAAAATGCACTGCAGCAATTCACCAAGACTCCTTCGCCAGCACCTTCCAAACCCATAACCTCTACCACTTAGAAGGACAAGGGCAGCAGACACATGGGAACACCACCGCCTGCAAGTTCCCTTCCAAGTCACTGACCATCCTGACTTGGAAATATATCACTGTTCCTTCACTGTCGCTGGGTCAAAATCCTGGAACTCCCTCCCTAACAGCACTGTGGGTGTACCTACACCACATGGACTGCAGCGGCTCAAGGGGATGGACCATACCAGTGAAACTGATGTATCAAGAGTTAGTAAATGAAAAGAAAGCAGGCACCAGAACTTAGGGTCACACTTCCCTGCACTTCTCTCACAGAGAGACAGGCTCTCCCACCAGCTCTTCACTCAGAGAGACAGGCTCTCCCACCAGCTCCTCTCATAGAGAGACAGGCTCTCCCACCAGCTCCTCTCATAGAGAGACAGGCTCTCCCAACAGCTCCTCTCTCAGAGAGACAGGCTCTCCCACCAGCTCCTCTCTCAGAGAGACAGGCTCTCCCACCAGCTCTTCTCTCAGAGAGACAGGCTCTCCCACCAGCTCCTTTCTCAGAGAGACAGGCTCTTCCACCAGCTCCTCTCTCAGAGAGACAGGCTCTCCCACCAGCTCCTCTCTCAGAGAGACAGGCTCTCCCACCAGCTCCTCTCACAGAGAGACAGGCTCTCCCACCAGCTCCTCTCTCAGAGAGACAGGCTCTCCCACCAGCTCCTCTCTCAGAGAGACAGGCTCTCCCACCAGCTCCTCTCTCAGAGAGACAGGCTCTCCCACCAGCTCCTCTCTCAGAGAGACAGGCTCTCCCACCAGCTCCCCTCTCAGAGAGACAGGCTCTCCCACCAGCTCCTCTCTCAGAGAGACAGGCTCTCCCACCAGCTCCTCTCTCAGAGAGACAGGCTCTCCCACCAGCTCCTCTCTCAGAGAGACAGGCTCTCCCACCAGCTCCCCTCTCAGAGAGACAGGCTCTCCCACCAGCTCTTCTCTCAGAGAGACAGACTCTCCCACCAGCTCCTCTCTCAGAGAGACAGGCTCTCCCACCAGCTCTTCTCTCAGAGAGACAGGCTCTCCCACCAGCTCTTCTCTCAGAGAGACAGGCTCTCCCACCAGCTCTTCTCTCAGAGAGACAGGCTCTCCCACCAGTACTTAGCTGAGCTGATGTTTCTTTCTCCTTGAGGTTGAAGTGCAAATGGCCTCACGGTTTTTAATCAATAGTTGATGACGGCAATGCCTGATCCCCAGCCCCACCCCCTCTGACTTCACCAATCCTTCCCCAATGCTCAAGCACAATTTCCAGCAGATATTACCAAGTGGTAATAATGGTAGGAACCCTCGATTTGTTTTTGACTCCATAACTCAGGGTGCTGAGCCCAATTCTGGCTCCAGGTGTGGCTCCCAGACTGAAATCAACTCAGTCACAATGGACCAAGGACCTTCTTGACCTCAGGGCCAACACTTTGGGGTTGGGAGGGGAACCACACACTTTTTATTGACCAGTTTCTGAAATGGAGAGCTTGACTGCTCAGCAGCAACACTGTACAAACCGCTCCCTCGTTGTTCCAGGAGCTTCCCAAGAATCCCAGCATTGCCCAGGTTCGGTGGCATGGTGTTGCTCCTGCGTACAGGCACTCGATCTGTGGCTTCCTGCCGAGACCCCACAAACTGTGGGCCAGCAAGGCTGTGCCGATTCTGTCTCATTGTCGGGATCACTGTGAACAAAAAAAAATGCATTAAAATAAAGGTCAGGAAGCTAGAGGTTGTGATGATTTGTCATTGTGTCCCCACCTCCTATCCATGATGAAAGGGCATCAACTGCATTCTGATAGCCACCCCTTCCCTCCACTCCCCACCTCCCAATGGCCAATTTCTCCATGTGAGCAATGGACAGAGATTATTCAACCTTCAAGGCATCACATCCAAGACCAATCTTGCCAGAGGCCCAGTGTGACCACCACTAGGCGCCTAGAGCAGCAAAATGGAGAGGGGCGGAGGGGGTAACAACTGAATGAGTTATTTATGAAACTACAGATGAAAACAAACAGGCTTCAGCAATTGGAATCAAAGGTCTAGATCTACTGGCAAACATCCACATATACTGGCCTACATAGATTTCCATTTCCATGTATTTACATTGCAGCCTTTTCCAAAATTCCATATTATATTCCTCGTTCTGTTTATGCAAAAGGTTTACAAATTTGTACATGACTATTCCAAAATTGTGAACCAGTAAACAAGAACAAAGAATGGAATTTAATCGAGCCCACTCTAACATCATTTTTCTCTCTCTATTCGTTCATGCGATGTGGGCATTGCTGGTAAGCCCAGCATTTGCTGCCCATTCCTGATTGCCCTTGAACTGAGTGACTGGCCATTTCAGAGGGCAATTAACAGTCAGCCACTTTACTGTAGGTCTGGAGTCACACGGAGGAGGGCAGATTTCCTTCCCTAAAGGACATTAGTGAACCACATGGGTTTTTACAACAATCGATGATAGTTTCATGGTCACCATTACTGAGACTAGCTTTCAATTCCAAACTGATGAATTGAATTTAAATTTGCACCCAGACCCACAGAGTATTAGCCTCGGCCTTTGGGTTACTAGTCCAGTGATATTACCACTCTGCCATCATCTCCCCTATAATGATCATTGGTCTCCCCAACAATCTAATAGCTGTTGCAGGAACATACAGTGTTACATCATGTGAGCCATATTATATATTATAATGTGCATTTCTTAAGAGTACATATCCTGTGAAAAGTGTAGATCAGTGAGAATGTACAACCAGAATCAAAATATTCTTTTTCATGTAAAATAAATCTAATTTTAAATGCAGAATTTTTATTACTTATGCACAATATTAATTCTCAAAAGTTAATTGTGGGGTGGGTGCAAGTCTGAAGGTTCACCTAGAGCACCTAATACTCTTGCATTGACCCTGATCTTGCTCTCATGAATGTACCACAGTGACATCTGTCATGCTCAGTATAACCATGAGGATATTGGACTATGGACTATGAGTTCATACTTTGTGAAAGTGGCCACAAAACTTAAGATGGCTGAAACTTAATATGTGACTGTGGACACTATTCGATTCTATGGTTAATATTTATTTAAACATGGATGTGAATAAGGGACCTTTGCAGCCACCTGTGAAGTTTACACATCTGATTGCTTAAGGATGAACCAGGGCTCGAGGGATATGGGATCTCTAGACTGTTGGTCTCCGAGTGCCATTGTGAACAAAGGAGAATATTTGAGTTCAGTTTTAGGAACAGATAAGAGTGAATGACCACTGCCAACTACTGTTGTATCGTTGTGGCCTGGACAGCAGAAGTATCAGCCCCACAGTCAGAGAGCGGAAACTAACTTTTGGGGTTGGCAGTATAATACACCCTGAAAAAGCAAATCTGGCAAGAGGAGAAACACCTGAACCATCATCGCTGAAAGGCTTCTAATGCAGCCAAAGTACTGCACTTAATCCAGTTTCCAAGTTAACCTGAGAACTAATCTCCTGGCTATTCATCCACAAGGGGCTTTGAAGTTTGATGCGAATCCTTCGTTTTTAAAAAGGCCTTCATTCCAACTAAAGGATATAGAGACTGAGTTAAAATTGCATTTGTATAACTACAGCTTTGACTGTATCTGTATCTAATGCATCAGTGATAGTGTGAGTGGGGCGAGTAATTGAGATGTCACATTTCAAACATCCAGGGCAAGTCTGTGATAATAAATAAATCTTCCTTATTTTTAAAAATTACCAAAAAGCCTGCTGCTGGAGTTTAGTTTCAATTAAAAACATCACTCTGAGGATAAGGAAATACTCACACCTCACACACAAACACCCTGATTACAAACTGAAAAGGGCCACACAATTTCTGCCTGTAACACATCTCAAGGTTCCCAGTCCTCATCCATGCAAAAGGTGAAAGAGCTCCTTCAACATCAAAACCTTGGGAAGATTAATAATAAAAAGGGAAAAGAAACAGGGATATTGAACTAACCTGGAGGAGGCAGGTATCCATGGAACAGGACATTCCCACAAGACGAGCGTTCCAAATCCTCACATAATTCCAGGCGACGAACTAGAAATAGAAAGAAACAAAACATGAAACTCCACCACAGGCCCAGCTCCCAGAGGTGGGAAATGGGTACAGTGTGGCTCATCCACAGGCTTAGCTTTTGAGAGGGCCAGACGTTAGTGGGATCATTCCATGCAATACTGAGGCAATAAGCATGATGCAGAACACAGCCTCTTAACAGCTCTTGTATCCAGGTTACTGATGTAATTGGAGATGTTGAAATTCTGATCAATGGCAGCCCCCAGGAAGCTGATGGTGAAGGATCTAAATGTCAAGGGGAGGTGATTAGACTCTGTCTTGTTGGACAGTTATTGTCTGGCATTTGTGTGTCATTCTATATTTGTACCTCTGTCAGCCAAGTCCAGTGGTAGCTCCCTGCCCCTCCCTGCTTGAGACACAAGCACATAATCCATCCTGATACACTCAGTGCAATACTAAGGGAGTGCAGTAGAGGGGGAGCGCAGCACTTTTGCAGGTGCCATTTTTTGGATAGGACATTAAATCGAGGCCCAAAGTGCAATTCATTTATCTGAAGAGCAGGGAATGCTATCCAGAGACCTGGCCAATATTTATCCCTCAGCCAAAATCACTCAAACGGATTTAATTGGACCTTTATTCCATTGCTGCTTGTGGGATCTTGCTGTGCATGTAGAAAATGCCAGCAAGTCGTCTTGAAATTGATGGTGAAAAGAGGATCATCAGGATGGAGGTGGCAAGGAGTCAGGCATGATGGCGCTGTGGGCTAAGAGCACTGGAAAGGGACCCCATGGAGGAGCAAGTTAACAAGAGGTTGCAAGACTGAAACAATTGGGAAGAGAGAGTTAGCAGGAGAAGGCCATTCGGCCCCTCGAGCCTGCTCCACCATTCAATAAGATCATGGCTGATTTGAGTGTGGCCTCAATGCCAGTAGCCCTCCTGACCCTGATACCTTTTGACTCCCTTAGTCAAGAATCTATACTTATACCTTAAAAATATTCAATGGCCCTGCCTCCAATACTCTCTGGGGAAGAGAGTTTCACATCCTCACAAACCTTTGAGAGAGAGAGTGAAAGCGAGAGAGAGAGAGAAAGAGAAAGAGAGAGAGAGCGAGAGAGAGAGAGCGAGAGAGAGAGAGCGAGAGAGAGAGAGCGAGAGAGAGAGAGCGAGAGAGAGAGAGCGAGAGAGAGAGAGAGCGAGAGAGAGCGAGCGAGAGCGAGCGAGAGAGAGCGAGAGAGAGCGAGAGAGAGCGAGAGAGAGCGAGAGAGAGCGAGAGAGAGCGAGAGAGAGCGAGAGAGAGCGAGAGAGAGCGAGAGAGGGCGAGAGAGAGCGAGAGAGAGAGAGAGAGAGAGAGAAAACGAGAGAGAGAGAGAGAGAGAGCGAGAGAGATGGCGAGAGCACGAGAGAGAGAGCGTGAGAGAGAGCGCGAGAGAGAGCGCGAGAGAGAAGAGAGAGAGAGACAAGAGAGAGAGAAAGATACACATACAAATAACAGGTGACATCTGGAACAATTTTGGGATGTGGGTTTGTTCCTCACTTACCCAGTGGAGAGATTCCATAGAATTCAGCTTCGTGCCGAAGTGTTGCAATGTTGACATCTCTGGGGGTAAAAGAACAATTCAACCCCTCAGTTCTAGAGAATTCAACAGCTTCTAGCAGTGATATAATGATATCAATAAACCATCAAAATTGGGCCAAATGAAAGTTACCCCTCCCTTGTGACAATTATCATACCAACATTTTCTAGAAACTATTCTACAATACTGGAGGCTGAAGGAAAGGCATGCAGTTACTGAGGAGACATCTGTTAATTCAAAAAATGAATACATCCTTCTTTTTCACTCTGTTCTATCCAGGACAGGTAGAGCACGGGGTTAGATACAGAATAAATCACCATCTACACTGTCCCCATCAAACACTCCCAGGACAGGTACAGCACGGGGTTAGATACAGAGTAAATCACCCTCTACACTGTTCCCATCAAACACTCCCAAGACAGGTACAGCACGGGGTTAGATACAGAGTAAAGCTCCCTCTACACTGTCCCCATCAAACACTCCCAGGACAGGTACAGCACGGGGTTAGATACAGAGTAAAACTCCCTCTACACCATCCCCATCAAACACTCCCAGGACAGGTACAGCACGGGGTTAGATACAGAGTAAAGCCCCCTCTACACTGTCCCCATCAAACACTCCCAGGACAGGTACAGCACGGGGTTAGATACAGAGTAAATCTCCCTCTACACTGTCCCCATCAAACACTCCCAGGACAGGTACAGCACGGGGTTAGATACAGAGTAAGGCTCCCTCTACACTGACCCCATCAAACACTCCCAGGACAGGTACAGCACAGGTCACTGGGGAACTGGAGATTCTTTGACAACAAAAATCAAACTTTAAATTTCCTTAAAAATTCTTGTTTCAGTTACAATTTATTGGCTGTTCTGCTTTAAGGAGGGGACAGTCACTAACTGTTTAATTGCCACTCATTCCTGTCTTGAATGAGGTAAGACTGTTACCCAATTAACTGGATGATAAGTTTTGACCCTTGTGCATCCTAAACCCTTGCTACAAACACACTTACCCTGTCATCGGCCTCAGCCTTACCTTGCATCCAGCTCCTTTGTGCGGAGAAAATTCAAAATGGAGGTGAAGACAGTTGGATCCCGATCAATAAAAATCTAAAGTGAATCATAGGGAGAGTGAAGTTGGTGAGTACTGGGGAGAGGAGGTTCAGAATATTATGTGGGATCATTTGATTCTGGACACAGGATTGATATCAATATTCTTCTCAAAATGTGTGGTAAGTGTTACTCACGGCTCCTGTTTCATCTTTCAAGGTGGAGATTCTTCCGCTCAATAGACTAAAACAGAACAAATCCCAATGGCATCAGAACAATTACACAGACTCAATGGAGACCAACTGACGGCCTCATACTCCCCATACCCAGACCCTCACCCCGCACCCAGACACTCTCCCCTTACCCAACCCCACACCCAGACACTCACCCCTCACCCCGCACCCAGACACTCTCCCCTCGCCCAACCCCGCACCCAGATACTCTCCCCTCGCACAGTCCCGCACCCAGACACTCTCCCCTCGCACAACCCCGCACCCAGACACTCTCCCCTTACCCAACCCCGCACCCAGACACTGTCCCCTTACCCAACCCCGCACCCAGACACTCTCCCCTCACCCCGCACCCAGACACTCTCCCCTTACCCAACCCCGCACCCAGACACTCTCCCCTCGCACAGTCCCGCACCCAGACACTCTCCCCTCGCACAGTCCCACACCCAGACACTCTCCCCTCGCCCAACCCCGCACCCAGACACTCTCCCCTCGCCCAACCCCGCACCCAGACACTCTCCCCTCGCCCAACCCCGCACCCAGACACTCTCCCCTCGCACAGTCCCGCACCCAGACACTCTCCCTTCGCCCAACCCCGCACCCAGACACTCTCCCCTCGCACAACCCTGCACCCAGACACTCTCCCCTCGCCCAACCCCGCACCCAGACACTCTCCCCTCGCACAACCCCGCACCCAGACACTCTCCCTTCGCACAACCCCGCATCCAGACACTCTCCCCTCGCACAACCCCGCACCCAGACACTCTCCCCTCGCACAACCCCGCACCCAGACACTCTCCCCTCGCACAACCCCGCACCCAGACACTCTCCCCTCGCACAACCCCGCACCCAGACACTCTCCCCTCGCACAACCCCGCACCCAGAAACTCTCCCCTCGCACAACCCCGCACCCAGACACTCTCCCCTTACCCAACCCCGCACCCAGACACTCTCCCCTCGCACAGTCCCACACCCAGACACTCTCCCCTCGCACAACCCCGCACCCAGACACTCTCCCCTCGCCCAACCCCGCACCCAGACACTCTCCCCTCGCACAGTCCCGCACCCAGACACTCTCCCCTCGCCCAACCCCGCACCCAGACACTCTCCCCTCGCACAGTCCCACACCCAGACACTCTCCCCTCGCCCCGCACCCAGACACTCTCCCCTCGCCCAACCCCGCACCCAGACACTCTCCCCTCGCACAGTCCCGCACCCAGACACTCTCCCCTCACCCCGCACCCAGACACTCTCCCCTCACCCCGCACCCAGACACTCTCCCCTCACCCCGCACCCAGACACTCACCCCTCACCCCGCACACAGACACTCTCCCCTCACCCCGCACCCAGACACTCTCCCCTCACACAACCCCGCACCCAGACACTCTCCCCTCGCACAGTCCCGCACCCAGACACTCTCCCCTCGTACAACCCCGCACCCAGACACTCTCCCCTCGCACAACCCCGCACCCAGACACTCTCCCCTTACCCAAACCCGCACCCAGACACTCTCCCCTCACACAACCCCGCACCCAGACACTCTCCCCTTACCCAAACCCGCACCCAGACACTCTCCCCTCGCACAACCCCGCACCCAGACACTCTCCCCTCGCCCAACCCCGCACACAGACACTCTCCCCTCGCACAACCCCGCACCCACTCTCCCCTCGCACAGTCCCGCACCCAGACACTCTGCCCTCGCCCAACCCCGCACACAGACACTCTCCCCTCGCACAACCCCGCACCCACTCTCCCCTCGCACAGTCCCGCACCCAGACACTCTCCCCTCGCACAACCCCGCACCCACTCTCCCCTCGCACAGTCCCGCACCCAGACACTCTCCCCTCGCCCCGCACCCAGACACTCTCCCCTTACCCAACCCCGCACCCAGACACTCTCCCCTCGCACAGTCCCGCACCCAGACACTCTCCCCTCGCCCAACCCCGCACCCAGACACTCTCCCCTCGCCCAACCCCGCACCCAGACACTCTCCCCTCGCACAGTCCCGCACCCAGACACTCTCCCCTCGCCCCGCACCCAGACACTCTCCCCTTACCCAACCCCGCACCCAGACACTCTCCCCTCGCACAGTCCCGCACCCAGACACTCTCCCCTCGCACAACCCCGCACCCAGACACTCTCCCCTCGCACAACCCCGCACCCAGACACTCTCCCCTCGCACAACCCCGCACCCAGACACTCTCCCCTCGCACAGTCCCACACACAGACACTCTCCCCTCGCACACACAAAAACAAACCACACACCCCATTCATTGGGAACTTAATCCACAAAGCATTCCTGGGCAGGGTGATTCGAGTTCAAAGACTTTCTTTGCTGAAGGATTGATGAAAATTCATTGCAAACAAATGGGAAAAGAAATGACCAATCAGGAGACCCCGCCACGAGAAACAGGAAATGCAATGCCTTATATCACTGACTCGAGCAACAGCAAAAGGGCCTTACCTCGAGAAAAATGAGTCCGGGATCCAGGTAAGAGTCTGTCGCGAGGAACTGAACCTAAAGACATTCGAGAAAATACCAGAAAAAGTCAGTCACAATATCCAGCACGTCCTGACCCAGGCTAAAGGAGCAGGTCTGTAATGCACCAAGGCTCAAAATACACAGGGGCAGTGGGCGAATTCACCTTCAAAACTTCAAAAAGTAGCCTGCAAAAAAGCAAGGAAGGAGCCAAAAAACTCAAAGTCATCGCCATTCCTCCTGCCTAGTACAACATGAAGTTGCATTATGGCTCCCCCATGGTCAGGGACTGAACAGGCATGTTGGCAGCAGGAAAACCAGGCAGAGTTTGATTGGAGGAGACAGAATCTGTGAGCAGCTGCTCCTCCAATCACAGGTTCTGTCTCTCCCAGAGAGAGGATCTATGATTGGAGGAACAGCAAGGTCAGGAGGGGGCAAACCTGTGTTTGAAGGGAAGGTGATGGTCTAGTGGTATTGTCGCTGGGCTAGTAATCCAGAGACCCAGGGTAATGCTCTGGGAACCCGGGTTCGATTCCCACCATGGCAGATGGTGGAATTTAAATTCAATAAAAACCAGGAATTAAAAGTCTAATGATGACTATGATGCCGATTCTTATAAAAATCCATCTGGTTCACTAATGCCCCTTAGGGAAAGAATCTGTCGTCCTTATCTGGTCTGGCCCACATATGACTCCAGATTCCAATGTGGTTGACTCTGAAATGGTCTAGCAAGGCCACTCAGTTGTAACAAACCGCTACAAAGTCACAAAAAAGGAATGAAACCGGACGGACCACCCGACATCGGAAATGACAACAGCAATCTCAGCCCTGTTGACCCTGCAAAGTCCTCCTTACAAACATCTGGGGGCTAGTGCTGAAATTGGGAGAGCTGTCTCACAGACTAGGCAAGCAGCAGCCTGACATCGTCATCCTGAATCAGTGCTCCTCCATGTTGAACATCACTTGAGGGTGGCAAGGGTGCAGAATGTACACTGAGTGAGGGACTTCAATGTCCATCACCAAGAGTGGCTCGGTAGCACCACGACTGACCGAGCTGGCCGAGTCCTAAAGGACATAGCTGCTAGTCTGGGTCTGCGACAAGTGGTAAAGGAACCAACAAGAGAGAAAAACATACTTGACCTCATCCTCACCAACCTGCCTGTCACAGATGCATCTGTCCATGACTGTGTCGATAGGAGTGACCACTGCACAGTCCTTGTGGAGATGAAGTCCTGCATTCACATTGAGGATACCCTCCATCGTGCTGTGTGGCACTGCCACTGTGCTGAATGGGATAGATTTTGAACAGATCTAGCAACTCAAGGCTGGGCATCCATAAGGTGCTGTGGGCCATCAGCAGCAGCAGAATTGTACTCGAGCACAATCTGTAACCTCATGGCCCAGCATATCCCCCAATCTACCATTACCATCAACCCAAGGGATCAACCCTGGTTTAATGAAGAGTGCAGGAGGACATGCCAGAGGCAGCACCAGGCATACCTAAAAATGAGGTGTCAACCTGGTGAAGCTACAACACAGGATTACTTTATGCTAAACAGCATAAGCAGCAAGTGATAGACAGAGCTAAGCAATCCCACAACCAATGGATCAGACCTAAGCTCTGCAGTCCTGCCACATCCGGTCGTGAATGGTGGTGGACAATTAAACCACTAGAGGAGGAGGCTCCACAAATATCCCCATCCTCAATGATGGAGGAACCCAGCACATCAGTGCAAAAGATAAGGCTGAAGCATTTACAACAATCTTCAGCCAGGAGTGCCAAGTGGATGATCCATCTTGGCCTCCTCCAGAGGTCCCCAGCATCACTGATGCCAGTCTTCAGTTAATTTGATTCACTCCACTTGATATCAAGAAGCGGCTGAAGGCACTGGATACTGCAAAGGCTATGGGCCCTGACAATATTCCAGCAATAGTACTGAAGACTTGTGCTCCAGTAATTGCAATGCTCCTAGCCAAGCTGTTCCAGTACAGCTACAACACTGGCATCTACCCGACTATGTGGAAAATTGCCCAGATATGTCCTGTATACAAAAAGCAGGACAAATCCAACCCGGTCAATTACTGCCCCATCAGTCTATTCTCGTTCATCAGTAAAGTAATGGAAGGGGTCATCAACAATGCTATCAAGTGGCACTTGCTTGGTATTACCTGCTCACTGATGCCCAGTTTGGGTACTGCCAGGGCCACTCAGCTCCTGACCTCATTACAGCCTTGGTTCAAACATGGACAAAAGAGCTGAGCTCCTGAGGTGGTGAGAGTGACTGCCCTTGACATCAAGGCAGCATTTGACTGAGTGTGGCATCAAGGAGTCCCAGCAAAACTGGAGTCAATGGGAATCAGGGGGAAAATTCTCCACTGGTTGGAGTCATACCTAGTACAAAGGAAGATGGTTGTGGTTGCTGGAGGTCAGTCATCTCAGCTCCAGGACATCACTGCAGGAGTTCCTCAGGGTAGTGTCCTCGGCCCAACCATCTTCAGCTGCTTCATCAATGACCTTCCTTCCACCCATTAGGTCAGAAGTGGGGATGTTCGCTGATGATTGCACAATGTTCAGTACCATTCGCCACTCCTCAGATACTGAAGCAGCCCATGTCCAAAGGCAGCAAGACCTGGACAATATCCAGCCTTGGGCTGACAAGTGGCAAATAACATTCATGCCACACAAGTGTCAGGCAATGATCATCTCCAACAAGAGAGAATCCAAACATCGCCCCATGATTTCAATGGCATTACCATCTCTGAATCCCTCAATATCAACATCCTGGGGGGTTACCATTGACCAGAAATTAAATTGGACTAGCCATTCCTACACCCCTAGCAATACTCCCTACTTGCCTGGATGAGTGCAGCTCCCACAACACTCAGGAAGCTGGACACCGTCCAGGACAAAGCAGCCTGCTGGAATGGCACCACATCCATAAACATTCACTCCCTCCACCACTGACGCACAGTAGCAGCAGTGAGTACTATCTACAAGATGCACTGCAGCGACGCACCAAGGCTCCTTAGACAGCACCTTACAAACCCATGACCACTACCACCTAGAACAAAGGCAGGAGATAGTTGGGAACACCACCACCTGGAAGTTCCCCTCCAAGCCACTCACCATCCTGACTTGGAAATATATCGCTGTTCCTTCACTGTCACTGGGTCAAAATCCTGGAACTCCCTCCCTAACAGCACTGTGGGTGTACCTACACCACATGGACTGCAGCGGCTCAAGAAGGCAGCTCACCACCACCTTCTCAAGGGCAACTAGTGATGGGCAATAAATGCTGGCCCAGCCAGTGAAGCCCACATCCCATGAATGAATAAAAATAAGGAACTGGAACAGCAGCAAGAGGGTGACAGGATAGGAAGAGACCAAGATGGTGATGGATCCAGTGCAGGCAAACTGGCTTCAGCTGTGTCTGAGAGAGAGGGAGAGGGCATGAGTGTGAGAGGGGGGAGGGAGACAGAGGGAGGGAGGGAGACTGTCCCTGGGCTGGGCTTTCAACTTTACAAACTACAGCTGGAACAACAAGAACCAAAGAGGAAAAAGTGAAATCCTTTCCAGTGGCTTTGCTTCTCTTTCATAATTTGTCCAATGAATGATTTTGGGAGTAAAGTTTTCATGAGAGAAAGGGCTAGAGGAAGATAGTGTATTCTGGGGGAACATCCAGATTTTTCTGTTCCCCTTAGATTCTTCTTTTAATGTTTCTGCTATTGAAGTGTCTGCTTGGAAACAAGCGTTTTTGGCTGTTGTTGTGCCTGTGTTTTCTTTTTAAAAGAAGCAGGTTTTCCTGTGTAAAAAGAGTAGGGATTCCAGTGGAGAGAGGGCGATGGACTGGACTGCAATGTCGGATTTTTGGCCACCTGCTCAGCACCAGAATCTCTTGTTTTTTTAATATCCTTTAATGGAAGTGGTGCATGAGTTTGCAAATCCCTGTAACTTAAATCTTTAGATCAAAGCAGCTCCTGAAAACCAAAAAGTAACCCCTAAAATCAAATAGTACTCCTTGAGAGGAAAAAAACATTTTGACTCCACACTCCCTGACCCAGGCTAAGGGAAGGGGCTGTAATCACACACTCCCTGACCCAGGCTAAGGGAGGGGGCTGTAATCACACACTCCCTGACCCAGGCTAAGGGAGGGGGCTGTAATCACACACTCCCTGACCCAGGCTAAGGGAGGGGGCTGTAATCACACACTCCCTGACCCAGGCTAAGGGAAGGGGCTGTAATCACACACTCCCTGACCCAGGCTAAGGGAGGGGGCTGTAATCACACACTCCCTGACCCAGGCTAAGGGAAGGGGCTGTAATCACACACTCCCTGACCCAGGCTAAGGGAGGGGGCTGTAATCACACACTCCCTGACCCAGGCTAAGGGAAGGGGCTGTAATCACACACTCCCTGACCCAGGCTAAGGGAAGGGGCTGTAATCACACAGTGCCTGACCCAGACTAAGGGAGGGGGCTGTAATCACACACTCCCTGACCCAGGCTAAGGGAAGGGGCTGTAATCACACACTCCATGACCCAGGCTAAGGGAAGGGGCTGTAATCACACACTCCCTGACCCAGGCTAAGGGAAGGGGCTGTAATCACACACTCCCTGACCCAGGCTAAGGGAGGGGGCTGTAATCACACACTGTCTCTCTCTGACTCAACTCCAACTAGCTCAGGTGTCCAAATGTTACCCTGTCACAAGGAACCCAGACTGGAACATTCCATCCTCTAAAGCCAGCAAATTATCATCTATTGGTGCCTTTGTTTCTCTTGAAGTTATTCAGATTTGAGGGACCTCGAATGTTAGAAGGAAGCAATTTTGAATGAGCTCAGGCATTACACAAATCATTGGGATTTTGGATTGAAGCTGCATTGCTCCTCCCTCTGATCCAGGTTACACAAACAGCAAACAAAAGCACTAGGTTTCCAACAGAACAGGAGGATCCCAGCTCTGTTGTAATGTTTTCAGCCAAAGAGAAGTTGGGACCACAATGATCTCAATGCCCACAGGATAGAGTGGGGAAATATTCAATCTGGATCTCTGCTTGTGTACTCTATAACTTTCTTTTAAAGCCTCCTCAACTGTCTCCAGCTCCAACATATTCCATATGGATTCCAACTGAAATTGCACCCTTCATGCTTCAGATCTACCAACGATTACAGGTGTCTCCAAGATATTCAGTGTTCCTCAGGTCACTGTTCTTGCCGTATCCTGTGATTCACACTCAACATCCTGTCCCACCACATCAGCCTTTTCAGCAGCATTGACTCGCTATTGCAAAGCTGTCCCATTCCAACCTTTCATTTAATGCTTCATCTCATCCAATGTTTTAACAAAAATTTCCAGAGCTTTCCACCCCTTCATTTTTTCTGACCCCCATCTCTCCTTCCAATCTCACACTTATCCTTATTTTCACTATCCCCTTTTCTGATCCTGAATGCTCAGCCCTCAAAGGCCTCAGCTTCAACCCCTTATCCCCACCTCAGTGAATGTTAAGCTCAACAGGAAACTGAGCTCTTCTTTTTCAATATCACCTACCTACACACTCACTTCTTTGGCCAGGAGTCTCCCCCTCAGTTAGCAAAACCTTTTCTCTCATCTTCAGAGTTTGTCTTCTGCCTAGACCCCTCCCTCTGGTCTCTTTCCAGATCTTTTCATTCAGAACTATCAGCGTGACATGGACTGTCTCCATTTTCCTGCTCCTCTTCTCACTCACGCGAACCCATCTTCCTCTGAAATTCCAGCACTCCATCCTTGTCATCAAACCGGTGACAATGGTGGGGCTGTTGTTTGATGAACAAGCCTCAGCCCATGGAACCGATTTCTCATTTTAACCCTTTTTTTCCCCTCCTGCTTGTCCAGTCTCTTCCCACCTACATCTGGGATTCTTCTGATAGCCTCCAGCACTTTAACAGTTTCCTGGCTCAAACTGTTGCTTTTTCACTAAAATGTCGAGTCCCTCTAGACCTCCACTCAGCAGGTTGTCCAATCACTTTTTCATCACCTTCCCCAACACCCGCTCTCCCAACACCCACTCTCCCAACACCCGCGCCCCCAACACCCGCGCCCCCAACACCCGCGCCCCCAACACCCGCGCCCCCAACACCCACTCTCCCAACACCCGCGCCCCCAACACCCGCGCCCCCAACACCCGCGCCCCCAACACCCGCTCTCCCAACACCCACTCTCCCAACACCCGCGCCCCCAACACCCGCGCCCCCAACACCCGCGCCCCCAACACCCGCGCCCCCAACACCCGCGCCCCCAACACCCGCTCTCCCAACACCCGCTCCCCCAACACCTTTCTATGAAAGCATAGGGATGCAGCACCTGCCCTCTTACTCTCACCATCCGAGGGGGCAAACACTTCTCCCAGATGAAACAGTGGTTTACTTGAGCTTTTTTTGATTTATTACGCTGTGCTCACTGCTCATGATATGGTCTCCTTTACACTTATGGTCTTCCCAACAAAGATTGAGTGACTGCTTTGCAAATTATCTCCATTCAGTTCAGAGGTGTCATTTTAAACCTTCATCCGACTCTTACACTGACCTCTGCACTCTCGGTTTCATGCTCCGCAGCAATAAATTTGCAGAACAGCACCTCATCATTTGATTGGGCACTTTAGAACCTCTGGACTCATTCAAAAGTTTCAGACAAAAGCCTTTGCTCCCAATTTATCACATGGAAGTTGCTAACAATGATTCAGCATTTTCACATTTACACTTCGCATACGACCACCTTTTGGTTCTTTACTTGCCTCATCTCCTTTTGTCTGATGCCATCCATCCCTTTTTAAATGTCCGATCTGACAGTCCCACGCTCCCTACCCCAGACAGTGCAGCACTCCCTCAGTGCTTTGGAGTGTCAGCCTAAGTTATGTGCTGAAATCCTGCAGTGATGCTGAACATAAACTCTGACTTAGGGATGAAAGTGTGGTTCCTCTCTCCTGCTTTGCACCCAGTCACAGACCTGCTCTCGTGTTCTTTCCTCCCCTGCTCCACTATGGTTAAAAGCTGTTACACCTTCAACATCTTCCAGTTCCGATGAAAGGTCATTTAAAGTTTCAGGTCAGTGTTTCTCTCTCCAAAGAAGCACCCAGACCATTGAATATTTCCAGCATTTTCTGTTCATATTTCAGATTTCCATCATCTGCAGTATTTAGCCTAATCCCTCCTCATGCTCACTATCAAATGAACCCTGCTTGCGACTGGGTGGGGGGTGAAATTGAATGAGGGTAAGATAGGCTTGGAGGTGATGCTTTCTTTGGTTGAATATTCTGCTTGCAATCACCATCGATGGTCACGGGTGGATAAAGTGGCAGGGGGCGGGCCACAGACTGCTGAACCCAGCCAGAATAAATACAATCTGTCACCAGGAACAGGTGAGGCCAGAGCAGGCCATCGTGGACTTCAGAGAGAGTCACAGTCACTGAAAATATCTCCTTAACTTATGAATTCTGCCAAGAACATCACTGAGCAGCAACTCCCTGTCCCCTCCACTATTCCCCCTCCCAGCAGAACTGCCCCCTCCACAATTTCACATGAGACCTGCAAAGCAATCTGTGAAAAATAAAAGAGACATTTATTCTTAACCTTGGATTAATGAAGGTGGCAAATATGGAAACCAAGTTTCATTCACTGAACTGTATATATTGTCCAGTGATCATGCGGTTGTCCCCCAGTCAGAGTTTATGTTCAGCCATCAGTGCAGGGTTTCAACACATCACCTAGGCTGACACTCCAAAGCGCTGAGGGAACACTGCACTGTCATGATGGCATTTTTTGGATGAAACATTAAATGGAGGCACCAGCTAACTCTCTTGGGTGGGTGTAAAAGGTACAACAGCATTATATCAAGGAAGAGTAGAGAAGCACTTCTGCAATCCTGGCCAATAATTATCACATAGCAATAAATTGCATATACATAGCACCTTTAATGTAATAAAAGATCCCAAAGCCCTTCATAGGGCTTTTTAAATCAACTATCACCCTGAGCTGGTAGTTAGGAAGGCAAATGCAATGTTGGCATTTATTTCTAGAGGACTAGAATATAAAAGCAGGGATGTGCTGCTGAGGCTTTATAAGGCCCTGGTCAGACACATTTAGAATATTGTGAGCAATTTTGGGTCCCGTGTCTCAGGAAGGATGTGCTGGCCCTGGAGAGGGTCCAGAGGAGGTTCACGAGAATGATCCCAGGAATGAAAGGCTTAACATATGAGGAACGTTTGAGGACTCTAGGTCTATACTTGATGGAGTTTAGAAGGATGAGGGGGGATCTGATTGAAACTTACAGAATGCTGAAAGGCCTGGATAGAGTGGATGTGGGGAGGATGTTTCCATTAGTAGGAGAGACTAGGACCCGAGGGCACAGCCTCAGAGTAAAGGGAAGACCTTTTAGAACAGAGATGAGGAGAAACTTCTTTAGCCAGAGAGTGGTGAATCTATGGAATTCATTGCCACCGAAGGCTGTGGAGGCCAGGTCATTGAGTGTATTTAAGACCGAGATAGATAGGTTCTTGATTGGTAAGGGGATCAAAGGTTACGGGGCGAAGGTGGGAGAATGGGGTTGAGAAATTTATCAGCCATGATTGAATGGCGGAGCAGACTCGATGGGCCGAATGGCCTAATTTCTGCTCCTGTGTCTTATGGATCCACATAGGGCAGATGACCAAGCTTGGACAGAAAGGTAGGTTTGAAAGGAACTTTTTGGAGGAGACACTCCTTAAAATCTCTCTCTTTGACCGAGCTTTGGGTCATCAGATGCAATATCTACTTATGTGGCTTGGTGTCATATTTTGTTTCCTAACTACAAATATAAGTTGTTTTTGTTGCAAGAGACAGGGGTTTATGGAGGGAATTGCTGCATCTCAACCAACATCACTAAAAAAATTAACTGATCATTTCTCACAACGCCACTTAGCGGGATCTTGCTGTGTGTATATTAGCTGCAACATTTCCTGTATCGCCAAAGTGACCACACTTCAAAAGTGATTCATTGGCCGGAAAGCACTTTGGGACCTCCGGAAAGATGTTTTGCTGCTAACACAAGTGTAACTCCTTTTAGAAATTCAGTCAGAGCAATGCCACAAACTCTGCTGTTTAGCAGGAAGCCACTGAGCAGCGAATGGAAGGAACAGCTGCTGAATGCAGATGTTTGGAAGCAGTTCACATTTCGACAGCTCCCCAACCCGACCCAGAATCTGCGGCAGTGACAGTCTGCTCTGCGAGGGTTTGTCATGCAGCCCTCGCTGTTTCACTCACCTCTTCCCTCCCACATTAAGATGTATAATTTCTCCAGGTTGGGCTGAATTTGCCATCCTCACATCATCCCAGCAAACTCCGATCCAACTCCCCAACTTCCTCAAACTTTGTCTCCAAACAAATTCAGCAAACCCTGCCCTCAGCTGATTGGCTTGAACCTGGCCCAGTCATTCAACCTCATTGTTTGATTGGTCAGGTTAGATGTCATTTCAAACCTCTTCCTTGTTCCCGGGGTTCTTTGCAGCAGCTGCAATGTCCACATTTCCAGACACCTCCCCATGACTGAGAATTTCTTAAAGCAACAGGACACTGAGAATTCATTGTAAAAGCCTGAGAAAAGCAAACAGCTTGAATTCCAAAAGCATAAATTTTCTCAAAGGTATTCAAGACTACTTTCTAAAACAAAAACAAAAATAGCTGGAAAAACCCTATAAAACAATGCGTTCTTCAATCAACAAGATACGTTCTGGAGATCATCTTAGATTCCATTTAAGATAAAAGCAAAAAAACTGTGGATTCTGGAAATCCAAAACAAAAATAAAAATACCTGGAAAAACTCAGCAGGTCTGACAGCATCTGCGGAGAGGAACACAGTTAACATTTCAAGTCCGAATGATTCTTCAACAGAACTAAGGAAAAATAGAAGAGATTAAATATAAGCTGGTTTAAGGGGTGCTAGGACAGGTAGAGCTGGATAGAGGGCCAGTGATAGGTGGAGATAACCAAAAGATGTCACAGACAAAAGGACAAAGAGATGTTGAAGGTGGTGATATTATCTGAGGAATGTGTTAATTAAGGGTAGAAAGCCACACGAGCAAGGTACAGATATCTCTGGTGGGGGTGGGGTGGGGGGAAAGGATCAAAATAGGCTAAAAGGTAGAGATAAAACAATGGATAGAAATATATTTTAAAATAATGGAAATAGGTGGTAAAAGAAAAATCTATATAAATTATTGGATAAAAGGGGGATCGGAAAGGGGGTGGGGATGGAGGAGAGAGTTCATGATCTAAAATTGTTGGACTCAATATTCAGTCTGGAAGGCTGTAAAGTGCCTAGTCGGAAGATGAGGTGTTGTTCCTCCAGTTTGCGTTGAGCTTCACTGGAGCAATGCAGCAGGTCAAGGACAGACATGTGGACATGAGAGCAGGGTGGAGTGTTGAAATGGCAAGCGACAGGGAGGTCTGGGTAATACTTGCGGACAGACCGAAGGTGTTCTGCAAAGCGGTCACCCAGTCTGTGTTTGGTGTCTCCAATGTAGAGGAAACCGCATTGGGAGCAGTGAATGCAGTAGACTAAATTGAGGGAAGCGCAAGTGAAATGCTGCTTCACTTGAAAGGAGTGTTTGGGCCCTTGGACGGTGAGAAGAGGGGATGTAAAGGGGCAGGTGTTCCACATTCTGTGGTTGCATGGGAAGGTGCCGTGGGAGGGGGTTGAGGTGTAGGGGGTGATAGTGGAGTGGACCAGGGTGTCCCAGAGGGAACGATCCCTACGGAATTCTGCCGGGGGGGGGTGAAGGGAAGATGTGTTTGGTGGTGGCATCATGCTGGAGTTGGCGGAAATGGCGGAGGATGATCCTTTGAATGTGAAGGCTGGTGAGGTGATAAGTGAGGACAAGGGGGACCCTATAATGTTTCTGGGAGGGAGAGAAAGGTGTGAGGGCTGATGCACGGGAGATGGGCCGGACACGGTTGAGGGCCCTGTCAACCACCGTGGGTGGAAAACCTCGGTTAAGGAAGAAGGAGGACATGTCAGAGGAACTGTTTTTGAAAGTGGCATTATCAGAACAGATGTGAGGGAGGCGAAGGAACTGAGAGAATGGGATGGAGCCCTTACAGGAAGCGGGGTGTGAGGAGCTGTAGTCGAGGTAGCTGTGGGAGTCGGTAGGCTTATAATGAATATTGGTGCACAGTCTATCCCCAGAAACTGAGACAGAGAGGAAGGGAAGGGAAGTGTCAGAGATGGACCATGTGAAAATGATGGAGGAGTGAAATTGGAAGCAAAATTAATAAATTTTTCCAGGTCCAGACGAGAGCATGAAGCAGCACCGAAATAATCATCGATGTACCGGAGAAAGAGTTGTGGGAGGGGGCCAGAGTAGGACTGGAACAAGGAATGTTCCACATACCCCATAAAGAGACAGGCATAACTGGGGCCCATGCGGGTACCCATAGCCTCACCTTTTATTTGGAGGAAGTGAGAAGAGTTTAAGGAGAAATTGTTCAGCGAGAGAACAGCCAGACGGAGGAGAGTAGTGGTGGATGAGGATTGTTTGGGCCTCTGTTCGAGGAGGAAGTGGAGAGCTCTCAGAACATCCTGGTGGGGGATGGAGGTGTAGAGGGATTGGACGTCCATGGTGAAGAGGAGGCGGTTGGGGCCAGGGAACTGGAAATTGTTGATATGATGCAGGGTGTCAGAGGAATCACAGATGTAGGTGGGAAGGGACTGGACAAGGGGAGAGAGAATGGAGTCAAGATAGCAAGAAATGAGTTCCATGGGGCAGGAACAGTCTGACACGATCGGTCTGCCAGGACAGTCCTGTTTGTGGATTTTGGATAGGAGTTTGGGAGACTATCAGTTGGAAGCTGTGGAAGGAAGATCTCCAAAGGAAATGAGGTCGGTAACAGTCCTGGAAACAATGGCTTGATGTTCAGTGGTGGGGTCATGGTGCAGGGGGAGGCACTTCCTCCTACCTCACTCAATCTCTTTATTTCTGTTTGCAAATGGGGTTCAATGTGGGTAACTGTGAGGTCATTCACTATAGATTCTAAAAAGAGTTTGGAATATTTTCTGAATATCAGAAATCAGTCTACTCTTGATCATCAGCAAAGTTATGGAAGAGATCGTCAATACTGCTTTCAAGCGGCACTTACTCAGCAATAACCTGACCACTGATGCTCAGTTTGGGTTCCGCCAGGGCCACTCAGCTCCTGACTTCATTACAGCCTTGGTGCAAACACGAAGAAAAGTGCTGAACTCAAAAGGTGAAGTGAGAGTGACTGCCCTTGACTTCAAGGCCGCATTTAACCAAGTGTGACATCAAGAAGCCCTAGCAAAACTGGAGACAGTGGGAATCAGAAAGAAAATGCTTCAATGGTTGGAGTCATACCGGGCGCAAAGGAAGATGGTTGTGGTTGTTGGAGGTCAGTCATCTCAGCTCCAGGACATCACTGCAGGAGTTCCTTAGGGTAGTGTCCTCGGCCCAACCATCATTAGCTGCTTCATCAGTGACCTTCCCTCCAATATAAGGTTAGAAGTGGGGATGTTCGCTGATGATTGCACAATGTTCAGCACCATTCGCAACTCCTCAAATATGGAAGCAGTCGCTGCCTATAGGCAGCAAGACCTGGACAACATTCAGGCTTGGTCTGATAACTGGTGCGATATAGAATATTACTTTATAATGTCATCGGCTGGACATATGTATGTATTGTTACAGTGTGCAGTTATGATATTACAAATGTTTAGAAAATTGTTTTAAAGATTACATTAAAAAAAGTCTTGGACTGAGTTTAAAAGCTGTTTCAAAATGTGTCCAAGCTGCCAGACAGAATTGTAGATTTCAGACTGGGAAAATATAACTAACGTGGGAGCTGAGGTAAAACAAAAGACAACCCTTCCTTTACCAAAAACAAAAATTGCTGGAAAAGCTCAGCAGGCCTGACAGCATCCATGGAGAGAAAGACAGAGTTAACGTTTCGAGTCCGTATGACTCTTCTTCAGAGCTTCTCCACAGATGCTGTCAGACCTGCTGAGTTTTTCCAGCAATTTTTGTTCTTGTTTCAGATTTCCAGCATCTGCAGTGTTTTGTTTTTAATCCTTACTTTAATTCTGGTTCACTGTGGGCTCGTCCAGGAGATAACAAAGTTTTATTGACACTTCATTGTAAGAATGTAAATTGTGCATTGTCCAGGACAGAAGCTAAGGAACACAGTTGGGAGAAGGGCTGTTTGAAGTGTTGATCTCCCTTATTTGGGAGGTGACTTGGCACTTATACAAGTCACATGATAGCAGTAGCTAATTTAACTCTTGCATTAAGCATTGAAAAGGGCAGGAGCTGAGAGAGCCACAAAAAAAATCTTAAAGAAGCTTCAACCCAGAGGAAGACAGAGAAAGGCATCTAACAATAGCCACTGGCCTGCTGTAAAGTAACTGGGCAGTTAAAAGTGCCTTGCTGCAAAACAGAAGTAAGGAATATTCTCTCTTCCCTGTAAACTGGATTCCAGCGACTAAGCTCACCTGTTAAAGCAAGCTCTGGCAATTCGACAATGGAAGCCAACACAGCTAGAGAGACAATCCTACAACTTCAGCATCTTCACATCAGACAACACAACATCTCGACTTCAAAACTATCAGGCCTGTACCCAAACGGACTAAACTGATCCAATTTTTATGTGTCATTTTATCTTCATTTGTAATCAATCTTTGTGTTCGGAACTTTGGGTGGAATTTTCTGCTCCAGAGACTAAGTGCAGTGTTGGGCAGGAGAAGCAGTGTGGTTCCCTCTGTTCCTTCTGTACCAGGTCGTCTGCTTTACAGCTCACTATATCTGCATGAATGTAGAGCACATCGTATCTCATGGTTGGGTGGGCTGCGATTTATCCGCCCCACTGTTACCTCATTGGCTCAAATTTCCAGGTATTATATTTAAACAGCACCCATGCACACATTGACTCTCAAAAGAGGCAAGCGCTGTGTGCCCAAATTCAGCGATGACACTCCTCAAGGAAGCCGTGGACCAGCGGGAGACCCTATGCCCCCATGATGGAAGCCGGAAGCCCACCAGCCTCACCACTAAGGCTTGGGAGGAGGTCTCCAGGGCGGTTAGTGCCTGCGCTCTTCAGAGGAGGACCCCAACCCAGTGCAGGAGGAGGATGAATGATCTCATCTGCTCTGCCAGAGTAAGTCAACCTTCTCTTCAGTCTCGACTCACGCCCTCATAAGGCCATCAGGTATTTGCAGGGTTACAGTGATGTCACACATGACCAGCACAAAGGACATCACCACTGATTCTCTCATGTACACTTCTACATATCCATTTCTTGTCACACCCTGGACAAGTCACATCTTCAGCCCTTATATAGGCCCACTCAGCACATACAGCAGGGAGACATGCTTATCACATGCTTTGGCATCTGTCCTGCTCACAGACAGTCCAACTGTCTTTATGAAGGAAAAGATCATCCACAACAACAAGGAAAGATCCCTGACTGGAGGGGGATGCAGGAGCTCAGACCACTCACAGCCTACAAGGAGCTGGCGCAGGGCTGGTCAGTGAGGATGGGGACCATTCTTGCGCCGAAGGCAAGATCATCGTTCCTCAATACACCATTGAGGCCTCATCTACTACTCTTTGTCCACCCATCAAAACTCTGATCGCTTTTTAATGTAGGTCACTATCCAGCCAATCATTAATGATGTATTCTCTCCATTAAAGGCACCGGGCCATCAGTCCCAGCCCCCATGGCACTCAGGTGCAGATCATGAGGACCCACTGGATGTGGAGCCATCATTAATTTCATCCACACCCTCCACCAGTGCAGAGACACACACCTCGGGGGGACCTAGTTGTAGAGCAGGCTCGGGGTCTGCTGGTTGACAGAGTTCAAGACGAGGTAAGCAACCTTCACTGGGAAATAGAAAACCTGTTGATGGACCTTCACACACTGCAAGATTCCCTCAGGTCAAAGTTTGTACCTCTGGAAAAGTATAAAGAGAAACAGAAAGAATTCAGCCCCTCTCTGGACAAACTGAAGAATCAGCTGGCAGAGAAGACACTTCAATGTTCCATTTTGCAGGAGGCAGCAAACAAATACAAAAAAGGGATGGAAGAGCTGAAGAATCAGCTAAATGAAGCCAAAGAGGTTTTGGAAGCAAAAGTCACAGAATTTTCCAAGTAGCAGACAGATGATGAAATTCTGGGAGACTCAGCCATTGAGCTCAGACAAGTTGAGGTTACATCTGAGAGAATTCTGGCCAACACTGAAGCCAAGAAGGCTGAGATTAAAGTCTGAGCTAGCGAGAAGAAGGCATGTAGAAAGAAGATACAGAAACACTAAGAGGGCTTTCATTCTGGCAGCATATGAATACACTTTCATACACAAGCCTGGTGATTAAATCACAAATGCTGACACCCTTAATCATTTGCCTTTACAAGAAATTGATGAGCATATCCCAGTTCCACAGGAACTCGTTTTACTGTTAAATTTCTTAGATTCCTCACCGGTCTGTGCTCGACAGATTAGAGACTGGACAAGTCGGAACCCAGTCTTATCTCAAGAATGACAAGTGCTGCATGGTTGGTCACAGGAGCATTATCTGATGAAATAAAACCATAACTTCAATAGAAGACATGAAATAACCATTCAGGATGGCATCTTATTGTGGGGAACACGAGTGATAGTTCCTCTACAGGGAAGGGAGCCACTTTTAATTGAACTACACAACACATGTCCAGGAATTTCCCGAATGAAGACCATAGCATGCAGCTATCTATGGTGGCCTGGGATGAATGGTGAAATAGAGAGCATGGTAAAGCAGTGTGTGCAATGTCAGCAACTGCAAAAGTTGCCAGCGACAGCATCTTTACGCCCATGGGAGTGGCCAGGTAGACCCTGGGTGCGGATACACATTGACTACGTTGGACCTTTCCTGGGAACAATGTTTCTGCTCATTGTCAATGCCCATTCAAAATGATTGGGAGTATATGAGGTGAAGTCACCAATATCAGTTGCTACAATTGAGAAACTACATCAGAGTTTTGCCATTCAAGGACTACCAGAATTCGTCTTTTCTGATAACAGCATGGCATTTACAAGTGCTGAGTTTCAACTGTTTTATCAATCCCAACGGTATCACTCGTAAAAACTGATAAGTCGCCAGGGCCAGATGGATTGTTTCCGAGGCTGCTGAAGGAAGCCAGGGAGGAGATAGCAGATGCTCTGAGGATGATATTCCAATCTTCACTAGATACAGGGGAGGTACTGGAGGATTGGAGAAATGCAAACGTAGTTCCATTGTTTAAAAAGGGATCAAAGGAAATGCCAAACAATTATGGGCCAGTTAGTCTTACATCGGTGGTGAGCAAATTAGTAGAATCAATCCTGAGAGATAGGATTAACTGTCATGTGGAAATGCATGGACTAGTCAGGGATGGTCAGCATGGATTTGTTAAAGGAAGGTCTTGCCTCACAAATTTGATTGAATTCTTTGAGGAAGTGACAAGAAGGGTTGATGAAGGTAGTGCAGAGGATGTTGTGTACATGGATTTTAGCAAGGCATCTGACAAGATCCCATATGGCAGATTGGTCAGGAAAGTAAAAGCCCATGGGATTCAGGGTAATGTGGCAAACTGGATAAAAGGTTGGCCTTGTAACAGGAAACAAAGGGTAATGGCTGATGGATGCCCTTGCGAATGGAAAATTGTCTCAAGTGGTGTTCCACAGGGCTCAGTGTTGGACCCTTGCTGTTTGTGTTATATATTAACGATTTGGATGTGAATGTGGGGGGCACGATTGGGAAATTTGGAGATGACACAAAGATCGGCTGAGTAGTGGATAGTGTAGAGGATAGTCATAATCTCCAAAACGATATAGATGGGTTGGTGGAGTGGGCGGTAAAGTGGCAGATGGATTTTAACATAGAGAAGTCTGAGGTAATACATTTAGGGAGGTCAAACAGTTACAGGGAGTACATAATAAATGGGAATATACTAAGAGGGGTAGATGAAGTGAGAGATCTGGGCGTAAAAGTACACAGGTCCCTGAAGGCAGCAGTTCAAGTAGACAAGGTTGTAAAGAAGGCATATGGAATGCTCCCCTTCATTGGCAGAGGTATAGAATATAAGTAAGGATATAATGTTGGAATTGTATAAAACACTGGTGAGGCCACAACTGGAGTATTATGTGCAGTTCTGGTCACCACATTACAGGAAGGATGTAATAGCTCTGGAGAGAGTGCAGAGGAGATTTACAAGAATGTTGCCAGGATTAGAAAAGTGTAGCTATGAGGAGAGATTGGATAAGTTGGGGTTATTTTCCTTAGAACAAAGAAGGCTGAGAGGTGACTTGATTGAGGTGTACAAAATTATGAGGGTAATAGATAGAGTGGACAGGATAAAATTGTTTCCCTTGATGGAGAATTCTAGAACCAGGGGACATAGGTTCGAGATAAGTGACAGAAGATATAGGGGGGACATGAGAAAGAACTTTTTTACACAGAGGGTAGTGGGTGTCTGGAATTCGCTGCCCAAGTTGGTGGTAGAGGCAGAAACTCTAAACTCTTTTAAAAAGTACCTGGATCTGCACCTAAAGTGCTGTAAGCTGCAGGACTATAGGCCGGATGCAGGAAGGTGGAGTTAGAAAGAGCATCTGGGTGTCCTGGGGCTGGCATGTACAAGATGGGCCGAATGGCCTCCTTCTGTGCTGTAACTTTTCTATAGTTCTATGGTTCTATGCACCATACCACCTTTCCTCAAACGGACTGGCTGAAAGGGCAGTTCAAATGTTTAAGGCAGGCATGAGAAAGCTAACTGGTGATTCCTTGGCAACCAGGCTAGAATACTTTCTTTTTCATTACAGGGCTACCCCTCACATAACAACAGGTGTCACACCTGCAGAGTTATTGTTGAAATGTTGTCTCAGGATGAGGTTCAGTTTATTAATGCCGAATTTTTAGGGGAAGGTGTAAAGGAGCTAGGGAAGCCAGCAAACTAGACGAGACTGTCATAGTCGCTAGAGGAAAACTCACAGGTACATTTGTGAGCGGAGGCTTGGGATATTCTGCAGAGGTCCCCAATGGAGCCCTGGAACGAGCCACTCCAAAAAAGTACAGTGCAGCTTTGGAGCCATTGGCAATAGATGGCCTCCCATTCCCTGTAGCATCAGCTCCTCCAGAGGAAAATGGCAGATGTGAGCTTCCACATGCCTTGACAAGCAAAGGTGTCTACAGCACTATCTCTTGCTCATCTGTGGATATGAGAAGCGTCTTCAGTACACACTTGTTTGTGCCAAATGCCTCTGTGGAATGGGTCTGTTAGCCCCAGCTTCTGGGTCTCGATGAGGCTCCGCTGGCCTATGTTCCTCAGGGTGAGGTTCTTCCCTTTGCCCTGCCTGATGTCAACAGGCCCATCCTCTACTCCTCAGCTGCAGAATTTCCAGCAAAAAGGCTGCATTGCTTGCTGCAGCCATCCTCCTGCTTGTTTTGCAGAAACATTGAACAGAGACATGATTGAACATAACCCTGCAATGAACACCTTCCATTGCCAAGCTGGGGAGTCACTGTGAAGCCCTTGGAATGCCCGATATCCAGGCATTCCATCCCCAGGTCATCCTTACAGCTGTAGCACAGCCCTAAGGATCACTGGAAGCGGCCCACTGCCACCTTTCCACCCACTGCCACCCACTGCCACCCACTGCCACCCACTGCCACCTTTCCACCCACTGCCACCCACAGCCACCCACTGCCACCCACTGCCACCTTTCCACCCACTGCCACCCACTGCCACCCACTGCCACCATTCCACCCACTGCCACCCACTGCCACCCACTGCCACCCACTGCCACCCACTGCCACCTTTCCACCCACTGCCACCCACTGCCACCCACTGCCACCTTTCCACCCACTGCCACCCACTGCCACCCACTGCCACCTTTCCACCCACTGCCACCCACTGCCACCCACTGCCACCCACTGCCACCTTTCCACCCACTGCCACCTTTCCACCCACTGCCACCCACTGCCACCCACTGCCACCTTTCCACCCACTGCCACCCACTGCCAGCCACTGCCACCTTTCCACCCACTGCCAACTTTCCACCCACTGCCACCCACTGCCACCCACTGCCACCTTTCCACCCACTGCCAGCCACTGCCACCCACTGCCACCTTTCCACCCACTGCCACCTTTCCACCCACTGCCACCTTTCCACCCACTGCCACCCACTGCCACCTTTCCACCTACTGCCACCTTTCCACCCACTGCCACCCACTGCCACCTTTCCACCCACTGCCACCCACTGCCACCTACTGCCACCCACTGCCACCTTTCCACCCACTGCCACCCACTGCCACCTTTCCACCCACTGCCACCCACTGCCACCCACTGCCACCTTTCCACCCACTGCCACCCACTGCCACCCACTGCCACCTTTCCACCTACTGCCACCTTTCCACCCACTGCCACCCACTGCCACCTTTCCACCCACTGCCACCCACTGCCACCCACTGCCACCTTTCCACCCACTGCCACCCACTGCCACCCACTGCCACCCACTGCGACCTTTCCACCCACTGCCACCCACTGCCACCCACTGCCACCCACTGCCACCTTTCCACCACTGCCACTTTTCCACCCACTGCCACCCACTGCCACCTTTCCACCCACTGCCACCTTTCCACCCACTGCCAGCCACTGCCACCCACTGCCACCCACTGCCACCTTTCCACCCACTGCCACCTTTCCACCCACTGCCACCCACTGCCACCTTTCCACCCACTGCCACCTTTCCACCCACTGCCACCCACTGCCACCCACTGCCACCTTTCCACCCACTGCCACCCACTGCCAGCCACTGCCACCTTTCCACCCACTGCCACCCACTGCCAGCCACTGCCACCTTTCCACCCACTGCCAACTTTCCACCCACTGCCACCCACTGCCACCCACTGCCACCTTTCCACCCACTGCCAGCCACTGCCACCCACTGCCACCCACTGCCACCTTTCCACCCACTGCCACCTTTCCACCCACTGCCACCTTTCCACCCACTGCCACCCACTGCCACCTTTCCACCTACTGCCACCTTTCCACCCACTGCCACCCACTGCCACCTTTCCACCCACTGCCACCCACTGCCACCTACTGCCACCCACTGCCACCTTTCCACCCACTGCCACCCACTGCCACCTTTCCACCCACTGCCACCCACTGCCACCCACTGCCACCTTTCCACCCACTGCCACCCACTGCCACCCACTGCCACCCACTGCCACCTTTCCACCTACTGCCACCTTTCCACCCACTGCCACCCACTGCCACCTTTCCACCCACTGCCACCCACTGCCACCCACTGCCACCTTTCCACCCACTGCCACCCACTGCCACCCACTGCCACCTTTCCACCCACTGCCACCCACTGCCACCCACTGCCACCCACTGCCACCTTTCCACCACTGCCACCTTTCCACCCACTGCCACCCACTGCCACCTTTCCACCCACTGCCACCTTTCCACCCACTGCCACCCACTGCCACCCACTGCCACCCACTGCCACCTTTCCACCCACTGCCACCTTTCCACCCACTGCCACCCACTGCCACCTTTCCACCCACTGCCACCTTTCCACCCACTGCCACCTTTCCACCCACTGCCACCCACTGCCACCCACTGCCACCCACTGCCACCTTTCCACCCACTGCCACCCACTGCCACCCACTGCCACCCACTGCCACCCACGGCCACCTTTCCACCCACTGCCACCTTTCCACCCACTGCCACCCACTGCCACCCACTGCCACCTTTCCACCCACTGCCACCCACTGCCACCCACTGCCACCCACTGCCACCTTTCCACCCACTGCCACCCACTGCCACCCACTGCCACCTTTCCACCCACTGCCACCTTTCCACCCACTGCCACCCACTGCCACCCACTGCCACCTTTCCACCCACTGCCACCTTTCCACCCACTGCCACCCACTGCCACCCACTGCCACCTTTCCACCCACTGCCACCCACTGCCACCCACTGCCACCCACTGCCACCTTTCCACCCACTGCCACCCACTGCCACCCACTGCCACCTTTCCACCCACTGCCACGCACTGCCACCCACTGCCACCTTTCCACCCACTGCCACCCACTGCCACCTTTCCACCCACTGCCACCTTTCCACCCACTGCCACCTTTCCACCCACTGCCACCCACTGCCACCCACTGCCACCTTTCCACCCACTGCCACCTTTCCACCCACTGCCACCCACTGCCACCTTTCCACCCACTGCCACCCACTGCCACCTTTCCACCCACTGCCACCCACTGCCACCTTTCCACCCTCTGCCACCCACTGCCACCCACTGTCACCTTTCCACCCACTGCCACCCACTGCCACCCACTGCCACCTTTCCACCCACTGCCACCCACTGCCACCTTTCCACCCACTGCCACCCACTGCCACCTTTCCACCCACTGCCACCTTTCCACCCACTGCCACCCACTGCCACCCACTGCCACCTTTCCACCCACTGCCACCCACTGCCACCTTTCCACCCACTGCCACCCACTGCCACCCACTGCCACCTTTCCACCCACTGCCACCCACTGCCACCTTTCCACCCACTGCCACCCACTGCCACCTTTCCACCCACTGCCACCCACTGCCACCTTTCCACCCACTGCCACCCACTGCCACCTTTCCACCCACTGCCACCCACTGCCACCCACTGCCACCTTTCCACCCACTGCCACCCACTGCCATCTTTCCACCCACTGCCACCTTTCCACCCACTGCCACCCACTGCCATCTTTCCACCCACTGCCACCCACTGCCACCCACTGCCACCCACTGCCACATTTCCACCCACTGCCACCCACTGTCACCTTTCCACCCACTGCCACCCACTGCCACCTTTCCACCCACTGCCACCTTTCCACCCACTGCCACCCACTGCCACCCACTGCCACCCACTGCCACCTTTCCACCCACTGCCACCCACTGCCACCCACTGCCACCCACTGCCACCCACTGCCACCTTTCCACCCACTGCCACCCACTGCCACCCACTGCCACCTTTCCACCCACTGCCACCCACTGCCACCTTTCCACCTACTGCCACCCACTGCCACCTTTCCACCCACTGCCACCCACTGCCACCTTTCCACCCACTGCCACCCACTGCCACCCACTGCCACCTTTCCACCCACTGCCACCCACTGCCACCCACTGCCACCCACTGCCACCTTTCCACCCACTGCCACCCACTGCACCCACTGCCACCCACTGCCACCCACTGCCACCTTTCCACCCACTGCCACCTTTCCACCCACTGCCACCCACTGCCACCCACTGCCACCTTTCCACCCACTGCCACCCACTGCCACCCACTGCCACCCACTGCCACCTTTCCACCCACTTCCACCCACTGCCACCCACTGCCACCTTTCCACCCACTGCCACCCACTGCCACCCACTGCCACCTTTCCACCCACTGCCACCCACTGCCACCCACTGCCACCTTTCCACCCACTGCCACCCACTGCCACCTTTCCACCCACTGCCACCCACTGCCACCCACTGCCACCTTTCCACCCACTGCCACCCACTGCCACCCACTGCCACCTTTCCACCCACTGCCACCCACTGCCACCCACTGCCACCCACTGCCACCTTTCCACCCACTGCCACCTTTCCACCCACTTCCACCCACTGCCACCCACTGCCACCCACTGCCACCTTTCCACCCACTGCCACCTTTCCACCCACTGCCACCTTTCCACCCACTGCCACCCACTGCCACCCACTGCCACCTTTCCACCCACTGCCACCTTTCCACCCACTGCCACCCACTGCCACCCACTGCCACCTTTCCACCCACTGCCACCCACTGCCACCCACTGCCACCCACTGCCACCTTTCCACCCACTTCCACCCACTGCCACCCACTGCCACCTTTCCACCCACTGCCACCCACTGCCACCCACTGCCACCTTTCCACCCACTGCCACCCACTGCCACCCACTGCCACCTTTCCACCCACTGCCACCCACTGCCACCTTTCCACCCACTGCCACCCACTGCCACCCACTGCCACCTTTCCACCCACTGCCACCCACTGCCACCCACTGCCACCTTTCCACCCACTGCCACCCACTGCCACCCACTGCCACCCACTGCCACCTTTCCACCCACTGCCACCTTTCCACCCACTGCCACCGACTGCCACCCACTGCCACCCACTGCCACCTTTCCACCCACTGCCACCTTTCCACCCACTGCCACCCACTGCCACCCACTGCCACCCACTGCCACATTTCCACCCACTGCCACCTTTCCACCCACTGCCACCTTTCCACCCACTGCTACCCACTGCCACCCACTGCCACCCACTGCCACATTTCCACCCACTGCCACCTTTCCACCCACTGCCACCTTTCCACCCACTGCCACCCACTGCCACCCACTGCCACCTTTCCACCCACTGCCACCCACTGCCACCCACTGCCACCTTTCCACCCACTGCCACCTTTCCTCCCACTGCCACCCACTGCCACCCACTGCCACCCACTGCCACCCACTGTCCTTGCTCGGGATCTGGCTTTCCCCGTGCTGCAGTGCAGCATTAAAATCAATTTTTATCATTTTTAAGGGTTGCTGATCAGTTCCATGACCTTTGCTTGGTCCTCTGACTTGAAGCCTACAATTGCTGGATTAAGATTTTCTTCACCAGATAGAAACATGGAAACATAGAAACTAGGGGCAGGAGGAGGCCATTCGGCTCGTTGAGCCTGCTCTGCCATTCCTTATGATCATTGATGATCATCCAAATCAATAGCCAGCTCCCGCTTTCTCCCCATACCCTTTCGCCCCAAGAGCTATATCTAACTCCTTCTTGAAAGCATACAATATTTTGGTCTCAACTACTTTCTGTGGTAGCGAATTCCATGGGCTCACCACTCTCTGGGTGAAGAAATTTCTCCTCATCTCAGTTCTAAATGGTCTACCCCATATCCTCAGACTGTGACCCCTGGTTCTGGACTCTCCCACCACCGGGAACATCCTTCCTGCATCTACCCTGTCTAGTCCTGTTAGAATTTTACAGGTTTCTATGAGATCCCCCCTCATTCTTCTGAACTCCAGCGAATATAATTCTAACTGACTCAATCTCTCCTCATATGTCGATCCCCCAATCTCAGGAATCAGTCTGGTAATCCTTCGCTGCACTCCCTCTATAGCAAGTACATCCTTCCTCAGATAAGGAGACCAAAACTTCACACAATATTCCAGGTGTGGTCTCACCAAGGCTCTGTACAATTGCAGCAAGACATCCTTGCTCCTGTGCTCGAATCCTCTGGCTATGAAGGATCATTTGCCTTCTTTACCGCCTGCTGCACCTGCATGCTTACCTTCAGCGACTGGTGTACGAGGACACTCAGGTCTCGTTGTATGTTCCCCTCTCTCAATTTATAGCCATTCAGATAATAATCTGCCTTCCTGTTTTTGCTACCAAAGTGGATAACTTCACATTTATCCACATTATACTGCATCTGCCATGTATTTGCCCACTCAGTCAGCTTGTCCAAATCACACTGAAGCATCTCTGCATCCTCCTCACAGCTCACCCTCCCACCCAGCTTTGTGTCATCTGCAAATTTGGAGATATTACATTTAATTCGCTCACCTAAATCATTAATATATATTGTGAATAGCTGGGGTCCCAGCACCAATCCCTGCAGGACCACACTAGTCACTGCCTGCCATTCGGAAAAAGACCTGTTTATTCCTACTCTTTGTTTCCTGTCTGCCAACCAGTTCTCTATCCACCTCAATACACTACCCCAATCCAATGCGCTTTAATTTTACACACCAATCTCTTATGTGGGACTTTGTCGAAAGCCTTATGAAAGTCCAAATAAACCACATCCAATGGTTCCCCCTCATCAACTCTACTAGTTACATCCTCGAAAAATTCCAATAGATTTGTCAAGCATCATTTCCCTTTCGTAAATCCATGCTGACTCTGTCCGATTCTGCCACTGTTTTCCACATGCTCAACTATTAATTCTTTTATAATGGACACTTGAATTTTCTCCACTACTAATGTCAGGCTGACTGGCCTATAATTCCCTGTTTTCTCTCTGTCTCCCTTTTTAAATAGTGGGGTTACATTAGTTACCCTCCAATCTGCAGGAACTGTTTCAGAGTCTGTAGAGTCTCAAAAGATGACCACGAATGCATCCACTAATTCTAGGGCCTCTTCCTTCAGTACTCCGGGATGTAGATTATCAAGCTCCGGGGATTTAACGGCCTTCAATTCCATCAATGTCCCCAATGCCATTTGCCTACTAACACTGATTTTTTTCAGTTCCTTCCTCTCACTGAACCCTGTGTTCCCCAACATTTCTGGTATGTTATTTGTGTTCTCCTTTGTGGAGACAGAACCAAAGTATGTATTTAGATGGTCAGCCATTTCGTTGTTCCGCATTATAAATTCCCCTGTTTCTGACAGCATGGGACCTACATTTGTATTCACCAATCTTTTTCTCTTCCCATACCTATAGAAACTTTTACAGTCAGTTTTCAAGTTTCTCGCAAGCTTACTCTCGTACTCTATTTTCCCCTTCTTAATCCCCTTGGTCCCCCTTTGCTGAATTCTAAGCTGCTCCAAATCCTCAGGTCTGTTGTTTTTTTTAGCCAATTTGTATGCCTCTTCCTTGGATCTAATACTATCTCTAATTTCTTTTGTAAGCCATGGTTTGGCCACCTTGCCTGTTTTTCTTTTGTGCCAGACAGGGATAAACAATTGTTGCAGTTCACCCATGCGCTCTTTAAATGTTTACCATTGCCTATCCACTGTCATCCCTTTAAGTAACATTTCCCAATCCATCATAGCCAACTCATGCATCATACCATCGTAGTTTCCGTTCTTAAGATTCAGCACCGTAGTCTCAGAATCAACGACGTCACTCTCCATCTTGATGAAGAATTCTATCATATTATGGTCACACATCCCCAAGGGGCCTCACACAACTAGACTGCCAATTATTCCTTTCTCATTACACAATACCCAGTCTAGGATGGCCTGTTCTCTAGTTGGTTCCTCAATGTATTGCCCCAGAAAACCATCCCATATACACTCCAGGAATTCCACCTCTGCGGTGTTATTACTAATTTGATTTGCAGAATCTATATGCAGATTAAAGTCACCCATCATTACAGATGTTCCTTTATTGCATGCATCTCTAATTTCCTGTTTAATGCCATTCACAACATCACCACTACAGCTTGGGAGTCTATATACAACCCCCATTAATGTTTTTTGTCCCTTAGTGTTTCTGAACTATACCTATACAGAATCCACATTGTCAGAGCTAATATCTTTCTTCACTATTGCGTTAATTTCCTCTTTAACAAGCAATGCAACTCCATCACCTTTTCCTTTTTGTCTGTCCTTCCTAAATACTGAATACCCCTGGATGTTCAGTTCCCATCCCTGGTCACCCTGAAGCCATGTCTCCATAATCCGGACCATATCATACCTGTTTACAGACCCAAACAAACACAAACAGAGCCAAACAGAGCCTGGCAGAGACAAACAGATCCTGACAGAGCCTGGCACAGCCAAACAGAGCCTGGCAGAGTCAAACAGATCCTGACAGAGCCTGGCACAGCCAAACAGAGCCTGGCAGAACCAAACAGATTCTGGCAGAACCAAGCAGAGCCAAACAAATCCAAACAGAGCCTGGTAGAGCCAAACAGAACCTGGTAGAGCCTGAGTGCCTAACAGAGTCTGGCAGAGCCAAATAGAGCCAAAGAGAGACACACAGAGCCTGGCAGAGCTAAACAGAACCAAGCAGAGCCTGACAAAGCCCAACAGAGCTAAACAGAACCAGGCAGAGGCAAACGGAGCCTGGCAGACACGAACAGAGACATGCAGAACCAAACAGAGCCAAAGAAAACCAGACAGAGACAAACACAGCCAGACAGAACCTGTCCGAGTCAAACAGAGCCAAACAACTCCTAACAGATCCATACAGAGCCAAACAGGGTCTGGAAGAGTGAAACAGAGCCTGATAGAGCAAAGAAGAGCCAAACAAAGCCAGACAGAGCCAAGCAGAGCAGCACAGAGCCAAACAGAACCCAACAGAGCCATACAGAGTCACACAGAGCCAAACAGAGCCAAGCAGAACCATACAGTGCCAATCAGAGACAAACAGAACCAAACAGAGCCCAGCAGAGCCAAACAGGGCCTGGTAGAGCCTGGCAGAGGCAAAGCCTGGCTATTCCAAACAGAGACAAACTGAACCGGGCAGAGTCTGACAGAACCAAACAGAACCAAAGAGGGCCTGACAGTGCCTAACAGAGCCTGGCAGAGCCTATCAGAGCTAAATAGAGCCAGAAAGAGTGTGGCAGAGTGCAACATAGCCGAAGAGAGCCTGGCAGAGCCAAAAAGAGTCAGGCAGATCTAAACAAAGCCAATTAGAGTCTGGTAGAGCCATACCAAGCCAAACTAAACCAATCAGAGCCAAACAGAATGAAACAGAGCCTAACAGAGCCTGGCAGAGCCAAACAGAACCAGATATAGCCAAACAGAGCCAAAAAAAAGCCAATCAGAGCCAAACAGAGCCTGGGACTTCCAAACAGAGCCATACAGTGCCTGGCAAAGCCAAACAGAGCCAAACATAGCCTGGCTGAGCCAAACAAGGCCAAAAGGACCATGGCAGAGCCAAACTGAGACAAACAAAGCCAAACAGAGCCTGGCAGAGCCAAAAAGAGTCAAACAGAGCCTGGTAGAACCAAATGGGGCCAAACTGAGCCAAACAGATCCAAACAGCGCCATGTAGTACCTGGCAGAGCCAAACGGAGCCAAACATAGGCAAAAAGAGTGAAACAGAGCCTGGCAGAGCCAAACAGGGATGAACAGAGACAAACAGAGCCAAACAGACGCTGGAATAGCCAAACAGAGCAAAGCAGAACAATACAGGGCCTGGCAGAGCCAAACAAAGCCAATCATAGCCAAACGGAGCGTAAGAGTGCCTGGCAGACCCAAACAGAGCCATCCAGAGCCTGGCAGAGCCAATCAGAGACATAAACATCCAAACAGAACTTGGCACAGCCAAATGGAGGCAAACACAGCCTGGCAGAGCCAAACAGATTGAAACATAACTAATCAGAGCCAAACAGCCAGCTGGTTCCATACAGAGCTAAACAGCCTGGCCAAACCAACCAGAGCCAAACAGAGCCAAACAGAGCCCAGCAGAGCCAAACAGAGCAAGACAGAGCCAAGCAGATTAAAACAGAGCCACAGAGAACCTGACAGAGACAAACAGAGTCAAACAGAGCTTGGCATGGCTAAACAGAGCCAAACAGAACCAAACAGAGCCAAATAGTGCCTGGCAGAGACAAACTGAGGCAAGCATAGCCAAACAGAATGACACAGATCCTGGCAGACCCAAAGAGCTACAAACAGAGCCAAACAGTGCCAAACAGATCTTGGAAGAGCCGTACAGAGCCAAACAGAGCCAAACTGATCCAAGCAGAACTATACAGAGCCAATAAAAGACAAACAAAACAAAACAGAGCGCAGCAGAGCCAAACAGGGCCAATGGGAGCCAAGCAGAGCCTGGCAGAGCGACACAGAGCCTGGCAGAGCCTGGCAGAGCCTGGCAGAGTGACACAGAGCCTGGCAGAGCCTGGCAGAGCCTGACAGAGCCTGGCGGAGCGACACAGAGCCTGGCAGAGCGACACAGAGCCTGGCAGAGCCTGACAGAGCCTGGCAGAGCCTGGCAGTGCCTGACAGAGCCTGGCGGAGCGACACAGAGCTTGCCAGAATGAATCAGAGCCTGACAGAGCAAAACTGTGCCAAACAGGGCCTGGCAGAGCCTGGCAGTGGCAAGCAGAGCCTGGCAAAGCCTGGCTATTCCAAACAGAGCCAAACTGAACCAGGCTGAGTCTGACAGAACCAAACAGAGCCAAAGAGAGCCTGACAGTGCCAAAAAGAGACTGGCAGATTGAAACATTGCCGAACAGAGCCTGGCAGAGCCAAACAAAGCTATACAGAGCCAATCAGAGTGTGGCAGAGCCAAATGCAGGCAAACAGAGCCTGGCAGAACCAAATAAAGTGAAATAGAGTGAAATAGAGCCAAACAGAGCCAAACAGATCCAAACAGAGCCAAGTAGTTCCTGGAAGAGCTAAAGTTGCCAAACAGAGCCAAAGAGATCCTGGCAGAGCCAAACAGAGATGAACGGAGACAAACAGAGCCAAACAGATGCTGGCATAGCCAAACAGACTGAAACAGAGACATACAACGCCTGCAGAGCCAAACAGAGCCAGAGCCAAAGGGAGCCGGACAATACCCGGCAGACACAAAGAGAGCCAAACAGAGCCTGGCAGATCCAAACAGAGACAAACAGAGTCTGGCAGAGCAAATCAGAGACATAAAGATCCAACCGGAACTTGGCAGAGCCAAACGGAGGCAAACAGAGCCTGGCAGGGACAAACAGATTGAAACATAGATAATCAGAGCCAGCTGATTCCAATCGGAGCTAAACATAGCCTAGCAAAGCCAACCAGAGCCAAACAGAGCCTGACAGAGTCAAACAGAGCCAGAAAGAGCCAAGCAGAGCCCAAAAGAGAAAAAGGGTACCTGACAGAGCCAAACAGGGTCAAGTAGAGCATGGCATGTCCAAAAAGAGCCAAACAGAACCAAACAGATCCAAATAGCACCTTGCAAAGACAAACGGAGCCAAGTGTAGCCAAAAAGAGCAATAGAGTGCCAACCAGAGCCAGACAGAGCAGAACAGAGTCAGACAGAGTAAAACAGAGCCAAGCAGAGTAATAAAGAGCTGAACAGATGCAAACAGACACAAACAGAGCCTGGCAGAGCCAAACAGAGCAAAACAGTGCCAAACAGACCTAAACAGAGCAGGACAGAGCCGAACAGAGCAAAACAGAGTCAAACAGAGTAAAACAGAGCAGAACAGATTCAAACAGACACAAACAGAGCAAAATATAGCCAAACAGACCCAAACAGTGCTGAACAAAGTCAAACAAAGCGCAACAGAGCCAGACAGATCCAAACAGACACAAATACATCCAAACAGAGCCAAAGAGAGGAAAAGAGAGTAAAACAGATCCAAACAGAGCAAAACAGAGGCAGACAGAGCCAAGCTGAGCAGGACAGAGACAAACAAAGCCCAACAGAACCACACAGAGCCAAACAGAGCCAAACAGAGCAAAACAGAGCTAATCATAACCAAACAGAGCCAAAAAGAGCAAAACAGAGCCAAGCATAACCAAACAGAGCCAAACAGAGCAAAGCATAGCCTAAGAGAGCCAAACAAAGCCAAATAAACAGAGCCTAACAGTTTCAAACTGAGTGCAACTGAGCCAAACAGCGCCAAAGAGAGCCAAGCAGAGCAAAACATAGCCTAGCAGAGCCAAACAGAGCAGAACAGAGCAAAACAGAGCCAGACAGTGCCGAACAGAGCTAAACAAAGCCCAACAGAACCACACAGAGCCAAAGAACAGAGCTGAACAGAGCCAAAAAGAGCAAAATATAGCCAGACAGAGCCAAACAGAACAAAACAGAGGGAAACAGAGCCAAACAGACTGGAACAGGTGCAAACAGAATGAAACAGGGCAGAACAGATCCAAACAGAGCCGAACAGAACCAAACATAGCCAAACAGAGCAAAACATAGCCTATCAGAGCCAAAAAAACCAAATAGAGCAAAACAGAGCCAAACTGAGTCAAACAGAGCAAAACAGAGCCAGACAGAGGCAAACAGAACAGGACAGAGCCAAACAGAGCAGAGCAGGGCCAAACAGAGTCAAACAGAACCAGGCAGAGCAAAACAGAGCCAAACAGGGCAAAATAGAGCCAAACAGAGCAAAACAGATCCTGGCAGAGACAAACAGAACCAAACAGAACCAAACAGAGCCAGACAGAGCGAAAGAGAGCCTCTGGTTAACTCTGTTTAACTCTGTTTGCCTCTGTGTAACTCTGTTTAACTCTGTTTGTCTCTCTTTGCCTCTGTTTAACTCTTTATAACTCTGTTTGCCTCTGTTTGCCTCTGTTTAACTCTGTTTAACTCTGTTTGGATTTGTATGCCTCTGTTTGCCTCTGTTTAACTCTGTATAATTTTGTTTAACTCTGTTTGCCTCTGTTTGCCTCTCTTTAACTCTGTTTAACTCTGTTTGCCTTTGTTTGCCTCTGCTTAACTCTGTTCAAATCTGTATGCCTCTGTTTAACTCTGTTTAACTCTGTTCGCCTCTGTTCAACTCTGCGTAACTCTGTTTGCCTCTGTTTAACTCTGTTTGCCTCTGTTTAACTTTGTTAAAATCTGTCCCCCTCAGTTTAACTCTGTTTGCCTCTGTTTAACTCTGTTTAACTCTGTTTGCATTTCTTTTACTCTGTGTAACTCTGTTTGCCTCTGTTTAACTCTGTTTGCCTCTGTTTCACTCTGTTTAACTCATTTCCCCTCTGCTTAACTCTGTTTAACTCTTTTCGCCTCTGTTTAACTCTGTGTAACTCTGTTTGCCTCTGTTTAACTCTGTTTGCCTCTCTTTAACTCTGTGTGCCTCTGTCTAACTCTGTTCCATTCTGTTTAACACTGTTTAACACTGTTTGCCTCTGTTTTACTCTGTTTAACTCAGTTTGCCTCAGTTTAACTCTGTCTGCATCTGGTTAACTCGGGTTAACTCTGTTTAACTCTGCCTCTGTTTAACTCTGTGTAACTCTGTCTGCCTCTCTTTAACTCTGTTTGATTCTGTTTGCCTCAGTTTAACTCTGTTTAACTCTGTTTGCCTCTGTTTAACTCTGTTTGCCTCTGTTTAACTCTGTATAACTCTGTTTGCCTCTGTTTAAATCTGTCTGCCTCTATCTAACTCTGTTCCACTAGCTTAATTCTTTTTTACACTGTTTGCCTCTGTTTTACTCTTTTTAACTCAGATTGCCTCTGTTTATCTCTGTTTGCCTCTGATATACTCTGTCTGCCTCTGTTTAACTCTGTTTAACGCTGCTGGCCTCCGAATAACTGTGTTTCACTCTGTCTAACTCTTTTTAACTCTGTTTGACAAAGTTTGCCTCTGTTTAACGCAGTTTAAATCAGTTTGCCTCTGTTTGCCTCTGTTTAACTCTGTTTAACTCCGTCTGCCTCTGGTTAACTCTGTTTAACTCTGTTTGCCTCTGTGTAACTCTGTTTAACACTGTTTGTCTCTCTTTGCCTCTGTTTAACTCTTTTTAACTCTGTTTGCCACTTTTTGCCTCTGTTTAACTCTGTTCAACTCTGTTTGCCTTTGTTTAACTCTGTTTGAAACTGTTTGCCTCTGTTTGCCACTGTTTAACTCTGTTCAACTATGTTTGCCTCTGTTTAACTCTGTTTAACTCTGTTTAGATTTGTTTGCGTCTGTTTGCCTCTGTTTAACTCTGTATAATTCTGTTTAACTCTGTTTGCCTCTGTTTGCCTCTCTTTAACTCTGTTTAAATCTGTATGGCTCTGTTTAACTCTGTTTGCCTCTGCTTAAATCTGTGTAACTCTGTTTGCCTCTGTTTAACTCTGTTTGCCTCTGTTTAACTCAGTTTGCCTCTTATTAACTCTGTTTGCCTCTGTTTAAATCTGTTTATCTCTGTTAGCCTCTGATAAAGTCTGTTTGACTCTTTTTAACTCTGTTTGCCTCTGACTAACTCTGTTTCACTCTGTCTAACTCTGTTTAACTCTGTTTAACTCTGCTTGCCTCTGTTTCAATCTGTTTAAATCTGTCTGCCTCTGTTTAACTCTGTTTAACTCTGTCTTACTCTGTTTCCCTCTGTTTGCATCTGTTTAACTCAGTTTAACTCATTTTGCCTCTGTTTCACACTGTGTAACTCTGTTTGCCTCTGTTTAACTCTGTTTAACTCTGTCTGCCTCTGTTTAAATCTGTTTAACTCTGCATCTGTTTAACTCTGTTTAACTCAGTTTGACTCTGATCAACTCTGTTTGCCTCTGTTTAACTCTTTTAAACTCTCTTTACCTCTGTTTGCCTCTGTTTAACTCTGTGTAACTCTGTTTGCCTCTGTTTAACTCTGTTTGCCTCTGTTTAACTCTGTTTGCTTCTGTTTAACTCTGTTTAACTCTGTTTGCCTCTGTTTAACTCTGTTTAACTCTGTTAGCCTCTCTTTTAGTCTGTGTACCTCTGTTTGCCTCTGTTTAACTCTGTTTGCCTCTGTTTAACTCAGTTTGCCTCTGTTTAACTCTGTTTGCCTCTGTTTAAATCTGTTTATCTCTGTTAGCCTCTGATAAAGTCTGTTTGACTCTTTTTAACTCTGTTTGCCTCGGACTAACTCTGTTTCACTCTGTCTAACACTGTTTAACTCTGTTTAATTCTGCTTGCCTCTGTTTAAATCTGGTTAAATCTGTCTGCCTCTGTTTAACTCTGTTTAACTCTGTCTTACTCTGTTTGCCTCTGTTTGCCTCTGTTTAACTCCGTTTAACTCATTTTGCCTCTGTTTCAAACTGTAACTCTGTTTGCCTCTGTTTAACTCTGTTTAACTCTGTCTGCCTCTGTTTAACTCTGTTTCCCTCTGTTTAACTCTGTTTTATCTGTTAGCCTCTGTTTTACTCTGTGTAACTCTGTTTGCCTCTGTTTAACTCTGTTTGCCTCTGCTTAACTTAGTTTGCCTCTGTTTAACTCTGTTTGCCTCTGTTTAAATCTGTTTATCTCTGTTAGCCTCTGATAAAGTCTGTTTGACTCTTTTTAACTCTGTTTGCCTCTGACTAACTCTGTTTCACTCTGTCTAACTCTGTTTAACTCTGTTTAACTCTGCTTGCCTCTGTTTAAATCTGTTTAAATCTGTCTGCCTCTGTTTAACTCTGTTTAACTCTGTCTTACTCTGTTTGCCTCTGTTTGCCTCTGTTTAACTCCGTTTAACTCATTTTGCCTCTGTTTCACACTGTGTAACTCTGTTTGCCTCTGTTTAACTCTGTTTAACTCTGTCTGCCTCTGTTTAAATCTGTTTAACTCTGCATCTGTTTAACTCTGTTTAACTCAGTTTGCCTCTGATCAACTCTGTTTGCCTCTGTTTAACTCTTTTAAACTCTCTTTACCTCTGTTTGCCTCTGTTTAACTCTGTGTAACTCTGTTTGCCTCTGTTTAACTCTGTTTGCCTCTGTTTAACTCTGTTTGCTTCTGTTTAACTCTGTTTAACTCTGTTTGCCTCTGTTTAACTCTGTTTAACTCTGTGAGCCTCTCTTTTAGTCTGTGTACCTCTGTTTGCCTCTGTTTAACTCTGTTTGCCTCTGTTTAACTCAGTTTGCCTCTGTTTAACTCTGCCTCTGTTTAAATCTGTTTATCTCTGTTAGCCTCTGATAAAGTCTGTTTGACTCTTTTTAACTCTGTTTGCCTCTGACTAACTCTGTTTCACTCTGTCTAACTCTGTTTAACTCTGTTTAACTCTATTTGCCTCTGTTTAACTATGTTTGCCTCTGTTTAACTCTGTGTGCCTCTGTCTAACTCTGTTCCATTCTGTTTAACACTGTTTAACACTGTTTGCCTCTGTTTAACTCTGTTTAACTCAGTTTGCCTCTGTTTAACTCTGTCTGCCTCTGTTTAAATCTGTTTATCTCTGTTAGCCTCTGATAAAGTCTGTTTGACTCTTTTAACTCTGTTTGCCTCTGACAAACTCTGTTTCACTCTGTCTAACTCTGTTTAACTCTGTTTGCCTCTGTTTAACTCTGTTCAACTCTGTTTGCCTTTGTTTAACTCTGTTTAAAGCTGTTTGCCTCTGTTTGACTCTGTTTAACTCTGTTTAACTCTGTTTGGATTTGTTTGCGTCTGTTTGCCTCTGTTTAACTCTGTATAATTCTGTTTAACTCTGTTTGCCTCTGTTTGCCTCTCTTTAACTCTGTTTAAATCTGTATGCCTCTGTTTAACTCTGTTTAAATCTGTTTGCCTCTGTTTAATTCTGTGTAACTCTGTTTGCCTCTGTTTAACTCTGTTTGCCTCTGTTTAACTCTGTTTAACTCATTTCCCCTCTGCTTAACGCTGTATAACTCTTTTTGCCTCTATTTAACTCCGTTTAACTCTATTTGCCTCTGTTTAACTATGTTTGCCTCTGTTTAACTCTGTGTGCCTCTGTTTAACTCTGTTCCATTCTGTTTAACACTGTTTGCCTCTGTTTAACTCTGTTTAACTCATTTTGCCTCTGTTTAACTCTGTTTGCCTCTGTTTAAATCTGTTTATCTCTGTTAGCCTCTGATAAAGTCTGTTTGACTCTTTTTAACTGTGTTTGCCTCTGACAAACTCTGTTTCACTCTGTCTAACTCTGTTTAACTCTGTTTAACTCTACTTGCCTCTGCTTAACTCCCTTTAACTCATTTTGCCTCTGTTTAACTCTGTTTAAATCTGTTTGCCTCTGTTTAAATCTGTTTAACTCTGTCTTACTCTGTTTGCCTCTGTTTAACTCTGTTTAATCTGTTTAACCCTGTTTAACTCTGATTGCCTCTGCTTAAATGTGTTTAACTCTGTTTAAATCTGTTTGCATCTGTTTAACTCTGTCTAACTCTGTTTGCTGCTGTTTCACACTGTTTAACTCTGTTTGCCTCTGTTTAACTCTGTTTAACTCTGTTTCCCCCTGTTTAACTCTGTTTAACTCTTTTTGCCTCTGTTTAACTCTTTAAAACTCTGTTTGCCTCTGTTTAACTCTGTTTGCCTCTGTTTGGCTCTGTTTAAACTCTGTTCAACTCTGTTTGCCTCTGTTTGCATCTGTTTAAATCTGTTCAACTCTGTTTGCCTCTTTTTAAGTCTGTGTACCTCTATTTGCCTCTGTTTGCCTCTGTTTGCCTCTGTTTAACTCTGTTTAAATCTGTTTGCCTCTGTTTAACTCTGTTTAACTCTGTTTGCCTCTGACTAACTCTGTTTCACTCTGTCTAACTCTGTTTAATTCTGTTTAACTCTGTTTGCCTCTGTTTAACTCCGTTTAACTCATTTTGCCTCTGTTTCAAACTGTGTAACTCTGTTTGCCTCTGTTTAACTCTGTTTAACTCTGTCTGCCTCTGTTTGAATCTGTTTAACTCTGTTTGCCTCTGTTTGCCTCTGTTTAACTCTGTTTGCATCTGTCTAACTCTGTTCCACTCTGTTTAATACTGTTTAACACTGTTTGCCTCTGTTTAACTCTGTTTAACTCAGTTTGCCTCTGATCAGCTCTGTTTGCCTCTGTTTAACTCTTTTAAACTGTCTTTACCTCTGTTTGCCTCTGTTTAACTCTGTGTAACTCTGTTTACCTCTGTTTAACTCTGTTTGCCTCTGTTTAACTCTGTTTGCTTCTGTTTAACTCTGTTTAACTCTGTTTGCCCTGTTTAACTCTGTTTTATCTGTTAGCCTCTCTTTTACTCTGTGTAACTCTGTTTGCCTCTGTTTAACTCTGTTTGCCTCTGTTTAACTCTGTTTACTCATTTCCCCTCTGCTTAACTCTGTTTTTCTCTTTTTGCCTCTGTTTAACTCTGGTTGCCTCTGTTTAACTCTGTGTGCCTCTGTCTAAATCTGTTCCATTCTCTTTATCACTGTTTAACACTGTTTGCCTCTGTTTTACTCTGTTTAACTCTGTTTGCCTCTGTTTAACTCTGTCTGCCTCTGGTTAACTCTGGTTAACTCTGTTTAACTCTGTTTCCCTCTGTTTAATTCTGTTTAACTCTGTCTGTCTCAGTTTGCCTCTGTTTAACTGTGTTTAAATCTGTTTGCCTCTGTTTGACTCTGTTTAACTCTGTTTGCCTTTGTTTCCCTCTGTTTGCCTCTGTTTAACTCTGTTTAACTCTTTTGCCCTCTGTTTGACTCTGTTTAACTCTTTTTGCATCTGTTTAACTCTGTTTAACTCTTTTTGCCTCTGTTCAACTCTGTTTGCCTCTGTTTGCCTCTGCTTAACTCTGTGTGCCTCTGTCTAACTCTCTTCCACTCAGTTTAAAACTGTTTAACACTGTTTGCCTCTTTTTTACTTTGATTAACGCTGTTTGCCTCTGTGTAAGTCTGTTTTTCTCTGTTTGCCTCTGATAAACTCTGTTTGCCTCTGTTTAACTCTGTTTGCCTCTGTTTAACTCTGTTTAACTCATTTCCCCTCTGCTTAACTCTGTTGATCTCTTTTTGCCTCTGTTTAACTCTGGTTGCCTCTGTTTAACTCTGTGTGCCTCTGTCTAAATCTGTTCCATTCTGTTTATCACTGTTTAACACTGTTTGCCTCTGTTTTACTCTGTTTAACTCAGTTTGCCTCTGTTTAAAACTGTTTAACTCTGTCTGTCTCAGTTTGCCTCTGTTTAATTGTGTTTAACTCTGTTTGCCTCTGTTTGACTCTGTTTAACTCTGTTTGCCTTTGTTTCCCTCTGTTTGCCGCTGTTTAACTCTGTTTAACTCTTTTGCCCTCTGTTTAACTCTGTTTAACTCTTTTTGCATCTGTTTAACTCTGTTTAACTCTTTTTGCCTCTGTTCAACTCTGTTTGCCTCTGTTTGCCTCTGTTTAACTCTGTGTGCCTCTGTCTATCTCTCTTCCACTCAGTTTAAAACTGTTTAACACTGTTTGCCTCTTTTTTACTTTGATTAACGCTGTTTGCCTCTGTTTAAGTCTGTTTATCTCTGTTTGCCTCTGATAAACTCTGTTTGCCTCTGTTTAACTCTGTTTAACTCTGTTTGCCTCTAACTCAGTTTAACTCTGTTTAACACTGTTTGCCTCTGTTTAACGCAATTTATCTCAGTTTGCCTCTGTTTAACTCGGTTTAACTCTGTTTGCCTCTGTTTAACTCTGTATAATTCTGTTTAACTCTGTTTGCCTCTGTTTGCCTCTCTTTAACTCTGCTTAACTCTGTGTGCCTCTGTTTGCCTCTGCTTAACTCTGTTCAACTCTGTACACCTCTGTTTAACTCTGTTTGCCTCTGTTTAACTCTGTGTAACTCTGTTTGCCTCTATTTAACTCTGTTTGGCTCTGTTTAACTCTGTTTAACTCTGTCCCCGTCACTTGCACTCTGATTAACTCTGTTTGCCTCTGTTTAACTCTGTTCAACTCTGTTTGCCTTTGTTTAACTCTGTTTAAAGCTGTTTGCCTCTGTTTGACTCTGTTTAACTCTGTTTGGATTTGTTTGCGTCTGTTTGCCTCTGTTTAACTCTGTATAATTCTGTTTAACTCTGTTTGCCTCAGTTTGCCTCTCTTTAACTCTGATTAAATCTGTTTGCCTCTGTTTGCCTCTGCTTAACTCTGTACACCTCTGTTTAACTCTGTTTGCCTCTGTTTAACTCTGTGTAACTCTGTTTGCCTCTATTTAACTCTGTTTGCGTCTGTTTGCCTCTGTTTAACTCTGTGTGCCTCTGTCTATCTCTCTTCCACTCAGTTTAAAACTGTTTAACACTGTTTGCCTCTTTTTTACTTTGATTAACGCTGTTTGCCTCTGTTTAAGTCTGTTTATCTCTGTTTGCCTCTGATAAACTCTGTTTGCCTCTGTTTAACTCTGTTTAACTCTGTTTCACTCAGTCTAACTCAGTTTAACTCTGTTTAACACTGTTTGCCTCTGTTTAACGCAATTTATCTCAGTTTGCCTCTGTTTAACTCGGTTTAACTCTGTATAATTCTGTTTAACTCTGTTTGCCTCTGTTTGCCTCTCTTTAACTCTGCTTAACTCTGTTTGTCTCTGTTTGCCTCTGCTTAACTCTGTTCAACTCTGTACACCTCTGTTTAACTCTGTTTGCCTCTGTTTAACTCTGTGTAACTCTGTTTGCCTCTATTTAACTCTGTTTGGCTCTGTTTAACTCTGTTTAACTCTGTCCCCGTCACTTGTACTCTGATTAACTCTGTTTGCCTCTGTTTAACTCTGTTCAACTCAGTTTGCCTTTGTTTAACTCTGTTTAAAGCTGTTTGCCTCTGTTTGACTCTGTTTAACTCTGTTTGGATTTGTTTGCGTCTGTTTGCCTCTGTTTAACTCTGTATAATTCTGCTTAACTCTGTTTGCCTCAGTTTGCCTCTCTTTAACTCTGATTAAATCTGTTTGCCTCTGTTTGCCTCTGCTTAACTCTGTACGCCTCTGTTTAACTCTGTTTGCCTCTGTTTAACTCTGTGTAACTCTGTTTGCCTCTATTTAACTCTGTTTGCGTCTGTTTAACTCTGTTTAACTCTGTCCCCGTCACTTGCACTCTGATTAACTCTGTTTGCCTCTGTTTAACTCTGTTTGTCTCTGTGTAACTCTGGGTAACTCTGTTTGCCTCTGTTTAACTCTGTTTAACTCTGTTTGCCTCTAACTCAGTTTAACTCTGTTTAACACTGTTTGCCTCTGTTTAAAACATTTATCTCAGTTTGCCTCTTTTTAACTCGGTTTAACTCTGTTTGCCTCTGTTTAACTCTGTATAATTCTGTTTAACTCTGTTTGCCTCTGTTTGCCTCTCTTTAACTCTGCTTAACTCTGTTTGTCTCTGTTTGCCTCTGCTTAACTCTGTTCAACTCTGTACACCTCTGTTTAACTCTGTTTGCCTCTGTTTAACTCTGTGTAACTCTGTTTGCCTCTATTTAACTCTGTTTGGCTCTGTTTAACTCTGTTTAACTCTGTCCCCGTCACTTGTACTCTGATTAACTCTGTTTGCCTCTGTTTAACTCTGTTCAACTCAGTTTGCCTTTGTTTAACTCTGTTTAAAGCTGTTTGCCTCTGTTTGACTCTGTTTAACTCTGTTTGGATTTGTTTGCGTCTGTTTGCCTCTGTTTAACTCTGTATAATTCTGTTTAACTCTTTTTGCCTCAGTTTGCCTCTCTTTAACTCTGATTAAATCTGTTTGCCTCTGTTTGCCTCTGCTTAACTCTGTACACCTCTGTTTAACTCTGTTTGCCTCTGTTTAACTCTGTGTAACTCTGTTTGCCTCTATTTAACTCTGTTTGCGTCTGTTTGCCTCTGTTTAACTCTGTGTGCCTCTGTCTATCTCTCTTCCACTCAGTTTAAAACTGTTTAACACTGTTTGCCTCTTTTTTACTTTGATTAACGCTGTTTGCCTCTGTTTAAGTCTGTTTATCTCTGTTTGCCTCTGATAAACTCTGTTTGCCTCTGTTTAACTCTGTTTAACTCTGTTTGCCTCTAACTCAGTTTAACTCTGTTTAACACTGTTTGCCTCTGTTTAAAACATTTATCTCAGTTTGCCTCTTTTTAACTCGGTTTAACTCTGTTTGCCTCTGTTTAACTCTGTATAATTCTGTTTAACTCTGTTTGCCTCTGTTTGCCTCTCTTTAACTCTGCTTAACTCTGTGTGCCTCTGTTTGCCTCTGCTTAACTCTGTTCAACTCTGTACACCTCTGTTTAACTCTGTTTGCCTCTGTTTAACTCTGTGTAACTCTGTTTGCCTCTATTTAACTCTGTTTGGCTCTGTTTAACTCTGTTTAACTCTGTCCCCGTCACTTGCACTCTGATTAACTCTGTTTGCCTCTGTTTAACTCTGTTCAACTCTGTTTGCCTCTGTTTAACTCTGTTTAAAGCTGTTTGCCTCTGGTTAAATCTGTTTAACTCTGTTTGGATTTGTTTGCGTCTGTTTGCCTCTGTTTAACTCTGTATAATTCTGTTTAACTCTGTTTGCCTCTGTTTGCCTCTCTTTAACTCTGATTAAATCTGTTTGCCTCTGTTTGCCTCTGCTTAACTCTGTACGCCTCTGTTTAACTCTGTTTGCCTCTGTTTAACTCTGTGTAACTCTGTTTGCCTCTATTTAACTCTGTTTGCGTCTGTTTAACTCTGTTTAACTCTGTCCCCGTCACTTGCACTCTGATTAACTCTGTTTGCCTCTGTTTAACTCTGTTTGTCTCTGTGTAACTCTGGGTAACTCTGTTTGCCTCTGTTTAACTCTGTTTGCCTCTGTTTAACTCTGTTTAACTCTGCCCACCTCAGATTAAATCTGTTTAACTCTGTTTGACTCTCTTTAAATCTGTGTAACTCTGTTTGCCTCTCTTTAATCTGTTCGACTCTGTTTGCCTCTGTTTAACTCTGTTTGTCTCTGTGTAACTCTGTGTAACTCTGTTTGCCTCTGTTTAACTCTGTTTGCCTCTGCTTAACTCTGTTTAACTCTGTTTGCCTCCGACTAACAGTGTTTCACTCTGTCTAACTCTGTTTAACTCTGTTTAACAAAGTTTGAAGCTGTTTAACGCAGTTTAACTCAGTTTGCCTCTGTTTAACTCTGTTTAACTCTGCCTCTGTTTAACTCTGTTTAACTCTGTTTGCCTCTGTGTAACTCTGTTTAACTCTGTTTGTCTTTCTTTGCCTCTGTTTAACTCGTTTGAACTCTGTTTGCCTCTGTTTGCCTCCTTTTAACTCTGTTTAACTCTATTTCCCTCTGTTTAACTCTGTTTAACTCATTTTGCCTCTGTTTGCCTCTGTTTAACTCTGTTTGCCTTTGTTTAACTCTGTTTGCCTCTGTTTAATTCTGTTTAAAACTGTTTGCCTCTGTTTGCCTCTGTTTAACTCTGTTTAACTCTCTTTGGATTTGTTTGCGTCTGTTTGCCTCTGTTTAACTCTGTATAAATCTGTTTAACTCTGTTTGCCTCTCTTTAACTCTGTTTATATCTGTATGCCTCTGTTTAACTCTGTTTGCCTCTGTTTAACTCTGTGTAACTCTGTTTGCCTCTGTTTGCCTCTGTTTCAATCTGTTTATCTCTGTTTGCCTCTGATAAAGTCTGTTTGACTCTTTTTAACTCTGTTTGCCTCTGACTACCTCTGTTTCACTCTGTCTAACTCCTTTTAACTCTGTTTGCCTTTGTTTAACTCTGTTCAACTCTGTTTGCCTTTGTTTAACTCTGTTTAAAGCTGTTTGCCTCTGTTTGACTCTGTTTAACTCTGTTTGACTCTCTTTGGATTTGTTTGCATCTGTTTGCCTCTGTTTCACTCTGTATAATTCTGTTTAACTCTGTTTGCCTCTGTTTGCCTCTCTTTAACTCTGTTTAAATCTGTATGCCTCTGTTTAACTCTGTTTAAATCTGTTTGCCTCTGTTTAATTCTGTGTAACTCTGTTTGCCTCTGTTTAACTCTGTTTGCCTCTGTTTAACTCTGTTTAACTCATTTCCCCTCTGCTTAACGCTGTATAACTCTTTTTGCCTCTATTTAACTCCGTTTAACTCTATTTGCCTCTGTTTAACTATGTTTGCCTCTGTTTAACTCTGTGTGCCTCTGTCTAACTCTGTTCCATTCTGTTTAACACTGTTTGCCTCTGTTTAACTCTGTTTAACTCAGTTTGCCTCTGTTTAACTCTGTTTGCCTCTGTTTAAATCTGTTTATCTCTGTTAGCCTCTGATAAAGTCTGTTTGACTCTTTTTAACTCTGTTTGCCTCTGACAAACTCTGTTTCACTCTGTCTAACTCTGTTTAACTCTGTTTAACTCTGCTTGCCTCTGCTTAACTCCGTTTAACTCATTTTGCCTCTGTTTAACTCTGATTAAATCTGTTTGCCTCTGTTTAAATCTGTTTAACTCTGTCTTACTCTGTTTGCCTCTGTTTAACTCTGTTTAATCTGTTTAACCCTGTTTAACTCTGATTGCCTCTGTTTAAATGTGTTTAACTCTGTTTAACTCTGTTTGCCTCTGTTTAACTCTGTTTAACTCTGTTTCCACCTGTTTAACTCTGTTTAACTCTTTTTGCCTCTGTTTAACTCTTTAAAACTCTGTTTGCCTCTGTTTAACTCTGTTTGCCTCTGTTTGGCTCTGTTTAACTCTGTTCAACTCTGTTTGCCTCTGTTTGCCTCTGTTTAAATCTGTTCAACTCTGTTTGCCTCTTTTTAACTCTGTTTAAATCTGTTTGCCTCTGTTTAACTCTGTTTAACTCTGTTTGCCTCTGACTAACTCTGTTTCACTCTGTCTAACTCTGTTTAATTCTGTTTAACTCTGTTTGCCTCTGTTTAACTCCGTTTAACTCATTTTGCCTCTGTTTCACACTGTGTAACTCTGTTTGCCTCTGTTTAACTCTGTTTAACTCTGTCTGCCTCTGTTTAAATCTGTTTAACTCTGTTTGCCTCTGTTTGCCTCTGTTTAACTCTGTTTGCATCTGTCTAACTCTGTTCCACTCTGTTTAATACTGTTTAACACTGTTTGCCTCTGTTTAACTCTGTTTAACTCAGTTTGCCTCTGATCAACTCTGTTTGCCTCTGTTTAACTCTTTTAAACTCTCTTTACCTCTGTTTGCCTCTGTTTAACTCTGTGTAACTCTGTTTGCCTCTGTTTAACTCTGTTTGCCTCTGTTTAACTCTGTTTTATCTGTTAGCCTCTCTTTTACTCTGTGTAACTCTGTTTGCCTCTGTTTAACTCTGTTTGCCTCTGTTTAACTCTGTTTAACTCATTTCCCCTCTGCTTAACTCTGTTTATCTCTTTTTGCCTCTGTTTAACTCTGGTTCCCTCTGTTTAACTCTGTGTGCCTCTGTCTAAATCTGTTCCATTCTGTTTATCACTGTTTAACACTGTTTGCCTCTGTTTAACTCTGTATAATTCTGTTTAACTCTGTTTGCCTCTGTTTGCCTCTCTTTAACTCTGCTTAACTCTGTTTGCCTCTGTTTGCCTCTGCTTAACTCTGTTCAACTCTGTACGCCTCTGTTTAACTCTGTTTGCCTCTGTTTAACTCTGTGTAACTCTGTTTGCCTCTATTTAACTCTGTTTGCGTCTGTTTAACTCTGTTTAACTCTGTCCCCGTCACTTGCACTCTGATTAACTCTGTTTGCCTCTGTTTAACTCTGTTTGTCTCTGTGTAACTCTGTGTAACTCTGTTTGCCTCTGTTTAACTCTGTTTGCCTCTGTTTAACTCTGTTTAACTCTGCCCCCCTCAGATTAAATCTGTTTAACTCTGTTTGACTCTCTTTAAATCTGTGTAACTCTGTTTGCCTCTCTTTAACTCTGTTCGACTCTGTTTGCCTCTGTTTAACTCTGTTTAACTCTGTTTGCCTCTGTTTAACTCTGTTTGCCTCTGTTTGCCACTGTTTAACTCTGTCTGCCTCTGTCTAACCCTGTTCCACTAGTTTAATTCTTTTTTACACTGTTTGCCTCTGTTTAACTCTGTTTAACTCAGATTGCCTCTGTTTAAATCTGTTTATCTCTGTTTGCCTCTGATAAACTCTGTTTGCCTCTGCTTAACTCTGTTTAACTCTGTTTGCCTCCGACTAACTGTGTTTCACTCTGTCTAACTCTGTTTAACTCTGTTTAACAAAGTTTGAAGCTGTTTAACGCAGTTTAACTCAGTTTGCCTCTGTTTAACTCTGTTTAACTCTGCCTCTGTTTAACTCTGTTTAACTCTGTTTGCCTCTGTGTAACTCTGTTTAACTCTGTTTGTCTTTCTTTGCCTCTGTTTAACTCGTTTTAACTCTGTTTGCCTCTGTTTGCCTCCTTTTAACTCTGTTTAACTCTGTTTCCCTCTGTTTAACTCTGTTTAACTCATTTTGCCTCTGTTTGCCTCTGTTTAACTCTGTTTGCCTTTGTTTAACTCTGTTTGCCTCTGTTTAATTCTGTTTTAAACTGTTTGCCTCTGTTTGCCTCTGTTTAACTCTGTTTAACTCTGTTTGGATTTGTTTGCGTCTGTTTGCCTCTGTTTAACTCTGTATAATTCTGTTTAACTCTGTTTGCCTCTCTTTAACTCTGTTTATATCTGTATGCCTCTGTTTAACTCTGTTTGCCTCTGTTTAACTCTGTGTAACTCTGTTTGCCTCTGTTTGCCTCTGTTTGCCTCTTTTAACTCTGTTTAACTCTGTTTCCCTCTGTTTGCCTCTGTTTAACTCATTTTGCCTCTGTTTGCCTCTGTTTAACTCTGTTTGCCTCTGTTTAACTCTGTTTGCCTCTGTTTAACTCTGTTCAACTCTGTTTGCCTTTGTTTAACTCTGTTTAAAGCTGTTTGCCTCTGTTTGACTCTGTTTAACTCTGTTTAACTCTGTTTGGATTTGTTTGCGTCTGTTTGCCTCTGTTTAACTCTGTATAATTCTGTTTAACTCTGTTTGCCTCTGTTTGCCTCTCTTTAACTCTGTTTAAATCTGTATGCCTCTGTTTAACTCTGTTTAAATCTGTTTGCCTCTGTTTAATTCTGTGTAACTCTGTTTGCCTCTGTTTAACTCTGTTTGCCTCTGTTTAACTCTGTTTAACTCATTTCCCCTCTGCTTAACGCTGTATAACTCTTTTTGCCTCTATTTAACTCCGTTTAACTCTATTTGCCTCTCTTTAAATATGTTTGCCTCTGTTTAACTCTGTGTGCCTCTGTCTAACTCTGTTCCATTCTGTTTAACACTGTTTAACACTGTTTGCCTCTGTTTAACTCTGTTTAACTCAGTTTGCCTCTGTTTAACTCTGTTTGCCTCTGTTTCATTCTGTGTAACTCTGTTTGCCTCTGTTTAACTCTGTTTGCCTCTGTTTAACTCTGTTTAACTCATTTCCCCTCTGCTTAAAGCTGTATAACTCTTTTTGCCTCTATTTAACTCTGGTTCCCTCTGTTTAACTCTGTCTAACTCTGATTGCAGCTGTTTAACACTGTTTAACTCTGTTTCCCTCTGTTTAACTCTGTTTAACTCTGTTTCCCACTGTTTAACTCTGTTTATCTCTTTTTGCCTCTGTTTCACTGTTTAAAACTCTGTTTGCCTCTGTTTAACTCTGTTTTATCCTGTGTTAAGGGGCCTCGCTTTTAGGCTCTGTGTAACTCTGTTCAACTCTGGTTTGAACTCTGTTTGCCCTCTGTTGTAAATCTGTTCAACTCATGTTCCCGCTGCTTAAGCTCTGTTAATCTCTTGTTTGCATCTGTTTAGCGCTGGTTTACCTCTGTTTAACAATTCTGTGTGCACTCTGATCTAAATCTGTTGCCATTCCTGTTTATCCACTGTTTAAACATCTCGTTTAGCCTTCTGTTGAACTCTGTATAAATCTCTGTGTAAACTCTGTTTGCCTCTGTTTGCCTCTCTTTAACTCTGATTAACTCTGTTTGCCTCTGTTTGCCTCTGCTTAACTCTGTTCAACTCTGTTTGCCTCTGTTTAACTCTGTTTGCCTCTGTTTAACTCTGTGTAACTCTTTTTGCCTCTATTTAACTCTGTTTGCGTCTGTTTAACTCTGTTTAACTCTGTCCCCGTCACTTGCACTCTGATTAACTCTGTTTGCCTCTGTTTAACTCTGTTTGCCTCTGTGTAACTCTGTGTAACTCTGTTTGCCTCTGTTTAACTCTGTTTGCCTCTGTTTAACTCTGTTTAACTCTGCCCCCCTCAGTTTAACTCTGTTTAACTCTGTTTGACTCTCTTTAAATCTGTGTAACTCTGTTTGCCTCTCTTTAACTCTGTTCGACTCTGTTTGCCTCTGTTTAACTCTGTTTAACTCTGTTTGCCTCTGTTTAACTCTGTTTGCCTCTGTTTGCCACTGTTTAACTCTGTCTGCCTCTGTCTAACTCTGTTCCACTAGTTTAATTCTTTTTTACACTGTTTGCCTCTGTTTAACTCTGTTTAACTCAGATTGCCTCTGTTTAAATCTGTTTATCTCTGTTTGCCTCTGATAAACTCTGTTTGCCTCTGTTTAACTCTGTTTAACTCTGTTTGCCTCCGACTAACTGTGTTTCACTCTGTCTAACTCTGTTAAACAAAGTTTGAAGCTGTTTAACGCAGTTTAACTCAGTTTGCCTCTGTTTAACTCTGTTTACTCTGCCTCTGTTTAACTCTGTTTAACTCTGTTTGCCTCTTTGTAACTCTTTTTAACTCTGTTTGTATTTCTTTGCCTCTGTTTAACTCTGTTTGCCTCCGACTAACTGTGTTTCACTCTGTCTAACTCTGTTTAACTCTGTTTAACAAGTTTGAAGCTGTTTAACGTAGGTTTAACTCAGTTTGCCTCCTTTTAACTCTGTTTAACTCTGCCTCTGTTTAACTCTGTTTACTCTGTTTGCCTCTGTGTAACTCTGTTGTCTTTCTTTCCCTCTGTTTAACTCTGTTTAACTCAGTTTTCCTCTGTTTGCCATCTGTTTAAAACTCTTTTTGCTCTGTTTAACTCTGTTTGCCTCTGTTTGACACTGTTTGAAACTGTTTGCCTCTGTTTGCCTCTGTTTAACTCTGTTTAAACTCTGTTTAACTTGTCTGCCTCTGCTTAGCCTCTGTTTAACTCTGTATGAATCTGTTTAACTCTGTTTCTCCCTTGACTCTTTTATAGCTTGTATGCCTCTGTTTAACTCTGTGTAACTCTGTTTGCCTCTGGTTACCTCTGTTTAACTCCTGTTTGGCTCTGCTTTGCCACTGTTTGCCCTCTGTTTTAACTCTGTTTAAAACTCTGTTTCCCTCTGTTTGCCTCTGTTTAGACTCAGTTTTGCCTCTGGATTGCCCTATGTTTAACTCTGTTGCCTCTGTTTTTAAATCTGGTTGCCTCTGTTTAACTCTGTTCACTCTGTTTGCCTTTGTTTAACTCTGTTTAAACTGTTTGCCTCTGTTTGACTCTGTTTAACTCTGTTTAACTCTGTTTGGATTTGTTTGCGTCTGTTTGCCTCTGTTTAACTATGTATAATTCTGTTTAACTCTGTTTGCCTCTCTTTAACTCTGTTTAAATCTGTATGCCTCTGTTTCACTCTGTTTATCTCTGTTTGCCTCTGTTTGCCTTGCTTTAACTCTGTTTAACTCTGTTGCCTCTGTTTACTCTGTTAACTCTGTTTGCCTCTGTTTAACTCGTTTAACTCTGTTTGCCTCTGTTTCTCTGTTAACTCTGTTTGCTCTGTTAACTCTGTTTGCTCTGTTTACTCTGTTTAACTCTGTTTGCCTGTTTACCTCCGTTTAACTCTGTTTAACTCTGTTTGCTCTGTTTAACTTTGTAACTGTTACTCTTTTTCTCTGTTTAACTCGTTTAACTCTGTTTAAATCTGTTTGCCTCTGTTTAACTCTGTTTAACCTCTGTTTGCCTCTGTTTAACTCTGTTTAACTCTGTTTGCCCTGTTTAACTCTGTTTAAATCTGTCCCCTCAGTTTAATTCTGTGTAACTCTGTTTGCCCTCTGTTTAACTCTGTTTGCCCTCTGTTTAACTCTGTTTAACTCATTTCCCCTCTGCTTAACGCTTGTATTAACTCTGTTTGCATCTGAGTTAACTCTGTTTAAAACTCTCGTTTGCCGTCTGTGTAACTCTGGTTGAACTCTGTTATCTGGTGTTCGCTGTCTAACTCTGTTTTCCATTCTGTTTAAACACTGTTTGCCTCTGTTAACTCTGTTTAACTCAGTTTTTGGCCTCTGTTTAACTCTGTTTGCCTCTGTTATAAATCTGTTTATCTCTGTTAGACTCTGATAAAGTCTGTTTGACTCTTTTTACTCTGTTTGCCGCTGTACAAACTCTGTTTTCCACTCTGTCTAACTCTGTTTAACTCTGTTTAACCTCTGCTTGCCTCTGCTTAACTCCGTTTAAACTCATTTTGCCTCTTGTGTAACCTCTGATTAAATCTGTTTGCCTCTGTTTAAATCTGTTTAACTCTGTCTTACTCTGTTTGCCCTCTGTTTAACTCTGTTTAATCTGTTTAACCCTGTTTAACTCTGATTGCCCTCTGGTTAAATGTGTTTAACTCTGGTTAACACTTTTTGCACTCTGTTTCAACTCTGTTTAACTCTTTTTGCATCTGTTTAACACTGTTAACTCTTTTTGCCTCTGTTAAACTCTATTTAACTCTGTTTGCCTCTGTTTAACTGTGATTAACTCTGTTTGCCTCTGTTTTACTCTGTTAGCCTCTGTTTGCCTCTGTTTAACTATGTTCAACTATGTTTGCCTCTGTTTGCCTCTGTTTAACTCTGTTCATCTCTGTTTGCCTCTTTTTTACTCTGTTTAAATATGTTTGCCTCTGTTTAACTCTGTTTAACTCTGTTTTCCTCTGTTCAACTCTGTTTGCCTCTGTTTAACTCTGTTTAAATCTGTTCAACTCTGTTTGCCTCTGTTTAACTCTGTGTAACTCTGTTTGCCTCTGTTTGCCTCTGTTTAACTCTGTTTAAATCTGTTTGCCTCTCTTTTACTCTGTGTTACTCTGTTTGCCTCTGTTTAACTCTGTTTGCCTCTGTTTAACTCTGTTTAACTCATTTCCCCTCTGCTTAACTCTGTTTATCTCTTTTTGCCTCTGTTTAACTCTGGTTCCCTCTGTTTAACTCTGTGTGCCTCTGTCTAAATCTGTTCCATTCTGTTTAAATCTGTTCAACTCTGTTTGCCTCTGTTTAACTCTGTATAATTCTGTTTAACTCTGTTTGCCTCTGTTTGCCTCTCTTTAACTCTGCTTAACTCTGTTTGCCTCTGTTTGCCTCTGCTTAACTCTGTTCAACTCTGTACGCCTCTGTTTAACTCTGTTTGCCTCTGTTTAACTCTGTGTAACTCTGATTGCCTCTATTTAACTCTGTTTGCCGTCTGTTTAACTCTGTTTAACTCTGTCCCCGTCACTTGCACTCTGATTAACTCTGTTTGCCTCTGTTTAACTCTGTTTGCCTCTGTGTAACTCTGTGTAACTCTGTTTGCCTCTGTTTAACTCTGTTTGCCTCTGTTTAACTCTGTTTAACTCTGCCCCCCTCAGTTTAAATCTGTTTAACTCTGTATGACTCTCTTTAAATCTGTGTAACTCTGTTTGCCTCTCTTTAACTCTGTTCGACTCTGTTTGCCTCTGTTTAACTCTGTTTAACTCTGTTTGCCTCTGTTTAACTCTGTTTGCCTCTGTTTGCCACTGTTTAACTCTGTCTGCCTCTGTCTAACCCTGTTCCACTAGTTTAATTCTTTTTTACACTGTTTGCCTCTGTTTAACTCTGTTTAACTCAGATTGCCTCTGTTTAAATCTGTTTATCTCTGTTTGCCTCTGATAAACTCTGTTTGCCTCTGCTTAACTCTGTTTAACTCTGTTTGCCTCCGACTAACTGTGTTTCACTCTGTCTAACTCTGTTTAACTCTGTTTAACAAAGTTTGAAGCTGTTTAACGCAGTTTAACTCAGTTTGCCTCTGTTTAACTCTGTTTAACTCTGCCTCTGTTTAACTCTGTTTAACTCTGTTTGCCTCTGTGTAACTCTGTTTAACTCTGTTTGTCTTTCTTTGCCTCTGTTTAACTCGTTTTAACTCTGTTTGCCTCTGTTTGCCTCTTTTAACTCTGTTTAACTCTGTTTCCCTCTGTTTAACTCTGTTTAACTCATTTTGCCTCTGTTTGCCTCTGTTTAACTCTGTTTGCCTTTGTTTAACTCTGTTTGCCTCTGTTTAATTCTGTTTAAAACTGTTTGCCTCTGTTTGCCTCTGTTTAACTCTGTTTTATCTGTTAGCCTCTCTTTTACTCTGTGTAACTCTGTTTGCCTCTGTTTCACTCTGTTTAACTCTGTTTGGATTTGTTTGCGTCTGTTTGCCTCTGTTTAACTCTGTATAATTCTGTTTAACTCTGTTTGCCTCTCTTTAACTCTGTTTATATCTGTATGCCTCTGTTTAACTCTGTTTGCCTCTGTTTAACTCTGTGTAACTCTGTTTGCCTCTGTTTGCCTCTGTTTGCCTCCGTTTAACTCTGTTTTACTCTGTTTCCCTCTGTTTGCCTCTGTTTAACTCTGTTTGTCTCTGTGTAACTCTGTTTAACTCTGTTTGCCTCTGTTTAACTCTGTTTGCCTCTGACTAACTCTGTTTCACTCTGTCTAACTCTGTTTAATTCTGTTTAACTCTGTTTGCCTCTGTTTAACTCCGTTTAACTCATTTTGCCTCTGTTTCACACTGTGTAACTCTGTTTGCCTCTGTTTAACTCTGTTTAACTCTGTTTGCATCTGTCTAACTCTGTTCCTC